>NW_013549041.1:0-5720 GCF_000499425.1 Eimeria acervulina | reverse complement strand
ATACATAATATGCAAATTACATATATATATATATATATATTGCATGTACAGTATACATAATGTGCATATATATAATACATATATAACATTTATATAATATATATATATCCATAAGTAAACATATAATATATATAATATATATAATACATATATATACTCCTTTGTCAAAACTTGATATGCGGGACAGCAAATAAATTTTTCTTGAGTTGTCATTAATTTTTTAAGCAGATGGATTAATAATAACTAAAAAGATATACAGAGCTTAATGCATATATTTTATTAAAAATATGTATATATATCAATATTTATATTATGTTAATTATTAATTTGTTATCTATTACTCATTGTTTATATTAGTATTTGTATTTGTATTTATATTTATGTCAAAAAAATTTATATTCATCTTCTTGCTGATTTTTTTGCTGCCGCGACAGCAGCTGCTTCACTCGCTTTGTCTCTCTTCTACTTTTTTAAAATTATTTATTAAGCAAAATTTAATTTTTTATTATTTAGTTATTTGTTTATTTAGAATGAAGTATCTTTCTTTAATATGAAGCAACTACATATGCATCTCCATATGCAAAACATACAAGTTTTTAATGTACAATATATATATGTATATATATATATATATATGAGTACTAAATATAAAGAAAGATATATGTAATGCATATATTTAATTATAAGTATAATTAAATGTCATCAAAGATAATTTCATCGGGTTATAGTGCAGAAACAACGAAGTAATCTGCTACTAAAAATAAGCAGAATATATCTGTAAAATGAATTATAGTATGTTAACTTTATTTAATTTAATTTGGTTTAATTTATTTTATTTGGTTTTAACTTATTTAGAAACATTTGCATATAAGTTTTATTTTTTTTCTTCTGAAGCCTCTCTGTATATTTCAATATCTGCTCGCTGTAGAGGGGCTTCTGTTTGCTGCAACGACGGCAGGGAAATCAGGGCGAAAAAGTAAATATTGTGGGTGTTTTCAATGAAATTAAATAAAAATAAATAAAATAAATAAATAAATTTTATAATTTATTATTTTAATACGTTTTTGTGCAGTAAGCATACAACTCCTTTCGGTTTGGAGGTTGTTATGGCGGCGGTACGGGGGACCAGTGGTTTGCTGCATATTTTTGAAGGTGTTTTTCATTATTTTTGTGTATTTACATCATATTTTTGTGTGTTGTTTGTTTTTTATGTCATTTTATCACATTTTTGGCTGCAGAAAGACCTATTTATCGCTTGTTTCCCTCGTAGGCGTGGGGTGTATAAGCACCTCGCCGCCTACTGTATATTATTGTTTTGCTGTCAGGAGTAAATTTGTGAATTATAAAAGCCTCAGAAATGAAAATATTTGTTTTATGTTTGTCTTTTTCTTCTTTTTTATTCTTATTTCAAGGTATTCAGCCCGCTTTCTCAGCTGATGATGGCGCCCAAAGCAACCAGGACAGCCAGCAACAAGAAGAAAATGAAGAAGCAATAGAAAAAAAGATGCATCAACGTTTGTTAATATCTTTCAAAGAAAATTGCAATCAAACGGAGGCCTCTGCTAAAATATTATCGACAATTCTTAGGGGGGAAGTAAAAGATAAAAGAAACTCTGATTATAAACAGTAAGCAGCAACAATTGTTTTACAAATATACTACAAACTTCTCTCTCTATTCTTCTATATTATGTCTATATATCTGTTTTAATTATATTATCTATGCATTCTACACATTTGTAATATACATAATCTGTTTATTATATATATAAGCACTGTGCATGCACAACATATCCTTATATACATGTAGTATATATATATATATATATATATATATATATATATTATGTAGTATGCTTCGCTATATTGTACATGGATGTACATTATGTAGATATAATTTTATATGCACTGTAGAGCCGATGCGTTATTTACATCTGTATTTATTTATTTATTTATTTATTTATTTATTTTTTCTGCTTCTTTTTATTTACTTCTCCTCTCCGTTTTGTTTGCTTGCTGGATATATATGTTTGGTGCATATGTATTTATTTATTTGTTTGTTTATTTATTTATCTATTTATTTATTTACTTATTAACTTATTTATTTATTTATTTAATTCAAGTTATTTATTTATTTATTTATTTTATTCTTCTTCAGTGAGGAGTCGGCGGTATTTTCTACGAAAAATGCCGGCGACTATGCAGCATATTCAAAAGATATTTTTTCTTTTAAGACAGTGCAACAAGCAGAAGCTGCTCCTGCTGCTGCTGCTGCTGCTGCAGCAGCAGCAACAGCAGCAGCAGCAGCAGCAGCAACAGCAGCAGCAGCATCTGCTGCAGCTACTGTTGCTCAAGAATCTGCAGCAGCAAGAGAAGCAGGGGGAGAAGCAGCAGCAAAAGAAGCCGCTGCTGCTGCAGCGGCCGCAGCAGCCGAAGCAGCAGCAGCAGCAGAAGCAGCAGCATCGGCTGAAGCAGCAGCAGCAGCAGCTGCTGCAGCAGCAGCAGCTGTTCGTTGTTCTGTCTCTCAGACAACATTAAAAGGAGTTAAAATATCTGTCTTATCTCTTGAGAATTGCCCTCTAATAAATGCTGATGAAGTTATAAAAGCATTTGAAGAAGATGAATGCACAGTAGCTGTAAACTTTGATGCTGCGCTGCACCTCAATCAGCAACAGGTACAACTATTACTGCTGCTGCTGCTGCTGCTGCTGCTGTTGCTGCTGTTTCTGCTGCTCGATGATGATGCCTTTGTGTGTCAATCTTTATACAAATATATTAATATTTTAATACATTTATATTTAAATATTAATTAATTAATTAATATGTTTATTTATTTATTTGTTTATTAGGAGATGAGTAAAGAAGTCTTAGTACCGTCATACTGGGAGGAACTTGTATCTTTGAATAAGGCGAAGTCTTCATTTGGTGTATGTTTAGAAGAAGATATAACAATAGGGGTAATAGATTCGGGTGTACAGGCAGATCATCCTTATCTGAATGCAATGCTTTGGACTAATAAAGGAGAGATAGAAGACAACGGTATTGATGACGATTCTAACGGTTATATCGATGATGTCTCTGGGTTCAACTTTGCTAACTTCACACAAACACCTGCTGATGAACACGGCCACGGTACACATGTCGCAGGTATCATTGCCGCTCTCAGAAAACCTCCGCCTCTCAAGCCAGTTACTTCTACTACTACTCCTGATCCTGCTGCTACAACTACTTCCAGCAGCAGCAGCAGCAGCAGCAGCAGCAGCAGCAGCAGCAGCAGTGGAGGTGATAGCGGAGAAGAGAAGGATTCAAGCAGCAGCAGCAGCACCAGTACCAGCAGCAGCAGCACCAGCAGCAGCAGCAGCAGCAGTAGTAGTAGTAGTAGTAGTAGCACTACTACTAGTACCTGCAGCAGTACTTATTTTAGTGATATCAGCAGCACCACCAGCAGCAGCATCAGCAGCAGCACGAGCAGCAGCACGAGCAGCAGCATCAGCAGCATCATCAGCAGCAGCAGCAGCAAGGCGATGGAGGTAGATAAGAGAGAGAAGGAAGAAGAGAGCAACGTGAAGCATGCTGCAGGGTGCAAGCGTGTATCGATAGCAGCTCTTCGATTTATAAACAAAGAGGGTTTTGGCTCTGTATCGCGAGCAATAGAAGCACTAAATTATGCTGTGATAATGAAGTTTGCGCTGTCTTGTAACTCGTGGGGGGGGTCTGTCTATTCTTCATCGTTGCGACAAGCTATTATTGCTGCTAGTAAAGCAAATCATTTGTTTGTTGCTGCTGCTGGTAATGCAGCATCATTAATAGACTTTTCTCGCGAATACCCAGCAGCATTTGCTTTAAATAATATGTTAACTGTTGCTGCTACAGATAAACATGATAGATTAGCTAGGTTCAGCAACTTCTCTCCGGTGTATGTACACCTCGCTGCACCTGGTGTTCTAATTAACAGTGCATTTCCTACGAACTCTACAGCTTTGCTGTCGGGGACGTCTATGTCTGCGCCGATTGTTGCTGCTGTTGCTGCTCTTCTCTTTTCATCAAAAGCAAACACATCTATGACCAAAGTCAAACAAATACTTCTCAAAGCTGTCGACAGAAATAATAATCTCTGGGGTTAGCTGCTGCTGTTTGTGTTGCTGCTGCTGTTTGTGTTGCTGCTGCTGTTTGTGTTGCTGCTGATGTTTGTGTTGTTGCTGCTGTTTGTGTTGCTGCTGCTGTTTGTGTTGCTGATGTTTGTGTTGCTGCTGTTTGTGTTGCTGCTGTTTGTGTTGCTGCTGTTTGTGTTGCTGCTGTTTGTGTTGCTGCTGCTCATGCTGCTGATGTTTGTGTTGCTGCTGTTTGTGCTGCTGCTGTTTGTGTTGCTGATGTTTGTGTTGCTGATGTTTGTGTTGCTGCCGATGCTGCTGCTGCTGCTGATGCTGCTGATGTTTGTGTTGCTGCTGATACTGCTGCTGCTGCTCATGCTGCTGATGTTTGTGTTGCTGCTGCTGCTGCTGATGATGATGATGCTGCTTCTTGTGCTGCTGCTTATGCTGATGCTGCTGATGATGCTGCTGATGATGCTGCTGCTGCTGCTGACATTAGATATTTATATATTTATATATATATATATATATATTTAAATATATATATATATATATATATATATATATTTGTGCAGGTAGAGTGCAGACAGCGGGCCGAGTCAACGCATACAGAGCGATGCACTACTTAATGAGAGACAAAGACGAAGAAGAAGAAGAAAGAGAAGAAGAAAGCGATCAAAATGCACCCTCTCGTAATCCTTATAATTATATTTTATATAAATTAAATGTTATTAACAAAGTTAATCAAATTAATCAACGGCAGCAGATGCTTCGCTCTCAGCATACTCTGCTCAAATTCATCGACACCATGCAGATACGCAAACAAACCAGCAGCAGCAGCAGCAGCAGCAGCAGCAGCAGCAGCACAAAACGCAGCGAAGGCTATAGCAGCAGCAGCAGCGAAGGCGATAGCAGCAGCAGCAGCAACATCGAAAGCGATAGCAGCAGCAGCAGTAGCAGCGAAGGCGATAGCAGCAGCAGCAGTAGCAGCGAAGGCGATAGCAGCAACAGCAACAGCAGCGAAAGAGATAGCAGCAACAGCAACAGCAGCGAAGGAGATAGCAGCAACAGCAACAGCAGCGAAGGCGATAGCAGCAGCAGCAGCAGCAACAGCAACAGCAGCGAAGGCGATAGCAGGAGCAGCAACAGCAACAGCAGCAAAGGCGATAGCAGCAGCAGCGAAGGCGATACCAGCAGCAGCAGCAGAAGCAACAGCAGCAGCAGCAGCAAAGTAGATGAAGATTTTCTCAACAGCAACACGGAATCATAACACAAGCAGCAAACACAGCAACAAAAGCAGCAGCAGCAACAGCAGCAGCAGCAACAGCAGCAACAACAGCAGCAACAATCACAGCAGCAGGAGCACCAGCTGCATCAACAACCGCATCAGCAGCAGCGTAACAGCAGCAGCAGCAGCAGCAGCATAACATGATTAAAAATGTCTGTGGGGAGATATCGTCAAGAATACATCCACAGATGGAACCCTGAACAAACCCTAAACCCTAAACCCTAAACCCTAAACCCTAAACCCTAAACCCTTGAAAACATGCGGCCCTTTGGCGTTTATTTCCTCACCCTAAACCCTAAACCCTAAACCCATATATATATATATATATATATATATATATATAT
>NW_013549042.1:0-5619 GCF_000499425.1 Eimeria acervulina | reverse complement strand
AGCAGCAGCATCAGCAACAGCAGCAGCACCATCATCATGAGCAGCCGCATCAGCATCAGCAGCAGCACCATCATCATGAGCAGCAGCAGCATCAGCAGCAGCAGCAGCAGCAGCAGCAGCAGCAGCAGCAGCTAACAAGAAACAAATGCAGCAGTCCGTAGATAACAGAAGACAGCGACAAAATAGGCTTCCAGTCCTCTCGCAGAATATTTAAACAAACATTACCCTCAAAATCAATGTTAGGGTGGTACAGCTGAAGAAGCAAATAAATATATTATATTTTATTATTTATTATCTACTTATTTATTATTTATTATTTATTTATTAATATATTTATTTATTTATTTGTTTACTTGTTTATTTAATATATATGTTTATTAGTTTATTAGGATATTTAGTCAAAAGAATAAAATAAACAAATACACAAAAATATAAATAAATAAATAAATTTATTTATTATTTTATTTTATTATTTTATTTATTATTTATTATTATTTATTATTATTTATTATTATTTATTATTATTAAATAAACACTCTCTACAAATGTTATTATACTGTTTGCATTTATATTATATAAACAATAAACCCTCATAAACCCTAACAAACCCTAACAAACCCTAACAAACCCTAATAAACCCTAATAAACCCTAATAAACCCTCATCAACCCTAACAAACCCTCATAAACCCTAATAAAGCCTAATAAACCCTCATAAACCCTAATAAACAAACCCTAATAAACCCTAATAAACCCTAATAAACAAACCCTAATAATAAACCCTAATAAACCCTAACTGCGGCTTGCCTTGTCCTTGCATTTAACTTTAGGAGGGTCGTGGGGGTAATTATGCGGAAGTCGAATAAAAAAACGGACTCTAGCGCCCCTCCAGAACCCCTCATCTAAAAAGAAAGTCAATAAGAAGGTCTGAAGGCTTTCTGCTGCTGCATGCGCCTCTGCTGCTGCTGCTGCTGCTCCTGCTGCTGCTCCTGCTGCTCCTGCTCCTGCTGCTGCTGCTGCTGCTGCTGCTTCTGCAGGCAAACTAACCAATGTACAGTTAGGAGGTAAATCTAAATCTTCTAAGTCCTTCTGAAGCCGAATATCACTAGCTAGTAAACGCGGAGCACCTGCTGCTGCTGCAGGTGCTGCTGCTGAAGTTGCTGCTGCTGCAGTTGCTGCTGCTGCTGCTGCCTTCCCACCTTCTCCTGCTCCCCCTCCACTCCTTTCCTCCGTCGCCTTACGGCGGCCAGCACCGTACAGACGCAGCATCTTCGCTGCTGCTGCTGCTGCTGCTGCTGCTGCAGTTGCTGCAGTTGCTGCTGCTGCTCAGACCCCTGAGACGGCACTCGGGAGGTTTTTGCTGCTGCTGCTGCTGTTGGAGAGGAATCCAGTGCAACCACGGGTCAACGCCAGCAACGCCTGCTGCTGCTGTTGCTGCAGATGCTGTTGTTGCTGCTGCTGCTCTTGCTGCTGCTGCTGCTGCTGCTGCTGCTGCTGCGCTGGCTGCAGCTGCACAACAGGGGAGTGGCTGAAGTTATTAACGGAGGAGACAACGCCGCCCAAACTGCAGCTATCCTTCTCCTCTTTAGCTGCAGGATTAGCAGCAGCAGCAGCAGCAGCAGCTGGAGTTGCTGCTGCAGTTGGTGCCGCTCCTGCTGTTTGTTATCCTTACTGCTGCTGCAGTTGCTGCAGCCTTTGGTTGACTTCTTCCTCACATCAAAGACAGAAAATGCTGCTAATATGTATTTAAAACATCTCAATTAATGCTGCTCGAAGCTGCATGCTAACCGGCTGGTGCTGCTGCTGCTACTGCTGCTGCTGCTGCTGCAGCAGCAGCAGCGTCTACAGAAGGGGGGCCCCCCAGGCTTGCGGTGTATTGTTTGTCTGCAGTCTTTTTTTGTTTACTTTGATAATAATATTTAAACAATTCAATTGCGGAGAAAATAAGGAAGACTTCTTTTAGCAGCTGCTGCTGCAACAGCTGCAGCAGCAGCAGCAGCAGCAGCAAATCCTGTGTTGCTGCGTCGCGCTGCAGCCGAGAGACTGCAGCACTGGCTTCGGCTACACAGCAATTCGAAACAGCACCTGCAACATCAGCTGCTGCTGCTGCTGTCACTGCTTACTGTTGCAGCAGCAGCAGCAGCAGCTGCTGCTGCTGCTGCTGCCTTCTCCACGACATACCACATCGACGGCTGATAGCAGCAGCATAAAATTAGGGCGGCTTGTGCTGCTGCCGTTGCTGCTGCAACTGTTGCTGCTGCTGCTACACAGCCATGAGGGGCACCTTATTGGGGGCTCGTCAAGCAGCGCGCAGCAGCAGCAGCAGCAGCTGCTGGTGCTGCTGCCTTCACTCGGCCCCTTCTTCCTTTAGGTTTCATGAAGATGCAGCAAGCAGCAGCAGCAGCAGCAGGAGGTTTGGTGTGTTGCTGCAGCAGCAGAGCTATAATCGCTTCTCTGTGACTAACTGGCGAGCCGGTTTGCCCGCCTTGCAGCAGCAGCAGCAGCAGCAGCAACAGCAGCAGCAGCAGCAGACATTGCATGTGACGAGGCCTCTGTATATGTTGCATCAGCAGCATAAACCTGCGCTGCTTCTCGAGCATTATCAGCAGCAGCACTTGCTGCTGCACCAGCAGCAACACTTGCAGCAGCCGTTTCACATGCACATGCAGCACCAACAGCAGCAGCAGCAGCAGCAGCAGCACTTGCTGCAGCAGGTGCGTCTATACACCCCACCCTCGCGTCGCACTTGGTCTAAACAAAACGAAAAAATATATACGCCGAGGCCTCTGACGGAGACATTTGCTGCTCATAAACTCAAACCGCAGCTGCAGTGGTGGCGAGAGAAAAAACATAAACCAGGTTTGCTGCACTTGCTGCTGCTGCACTTGCTGCTGCACTTGTTGTTGTTGCTGCTGCTGCACTTGCTGCTGCACTTGTTGTTGCTGCTGCTGCTGCTTCACTTCTTGTTGCTGCTGCTGCACTTGTTGTTGTTGCTGCTGCTGCTTCACTTCTTGTTGCTGCTGCTGCACTTGTTGTTATTGCTGCTGCTGCAATTGCTGCTGCTGCACTTCTCGTTGTTGCTGCTGCACTTGTTGTTATTGCTGCTGCTGCACTTCTTGTTGCTGCTGCTGCACTTGCATATATATATATATATATAAATACATTTGTATATATATAAATATAAATATAAATATATAAATAAATATATATATAATATGTGTGCGTCTGCAGCAACATTCATGGGTATGAGCGACTGTTTAGCGCTGCAGCTGAAGGGCGGCAGCAAATACTTTGAAGCGTTTGATTTAGTAATGCTGGGTTGTGTTGCAGTGAGGCTGCAGCGTTCAGGTGTACGTACACCTGAGCTGTGGCAGAGATTGCTGCGTCGAGCAGCAGCAGCAGCAGCACAAGCAGCAGCACAAGGTCCTGAGGTTAGCCTTGTTGCTGCTTTTGCTGCATTTGCTGCTGCTGATGTGCGTATACTTTCAGCTGTACAGACGCTTCAGGGTGCACTTATACACAGCATCGGGAAGCTGCTGCCTTTAGATGTTGCTGCTGTACTTACAGCAGCTCAAAACCCTTTCTACTTTTCACACAAGTAAACCCTCATACTCCTCCTAGGGCTTAGGGTTTAGGGTTAAGGGTTTAGGGTTTAGGGTTAAGGGTTTAGGGTTTAGGGTTCGGTTGGCTGGGGGCGTTAGGGTTTAGGGTTTAGGGTTTAAACTTTAGGGTTTAGGGCTTATAGGTTTTACGATTGAGGGCTCCTAGGGTTTAGGGTTTAGGGTTTAGGGTTTAGGGTTTAGGGTTTGCGGTGCAGGTTGCAGGACGCCGCTTTAACTCAGCTGGAGTTGCTGCTGCAGCACTACTGCTGCTGGGACGCCGCAGAGTTTGTTGCTGCACTTTCTGCTTTAGCTGCGCTGGGAGCAAACGAACCGCAAATCATCAAAGCCTTAGGCAAGATATCTGCTGCTGCTGCTGCTGCTGCTGTTGCTGCTGCTGCTGCTGTGGCTGCTGCTGCTGGTGCTGCTGTTGCTGTTGTTGCTGCTGCTGTTGTTGCTGCTGCTGCTGTTGCTGTGGCTGCTGCTGCCGTTGTGCTGCTGTTGCTGTTGGTGCTGCTGTTGTTAGTGCTGTTGCTGCTCTTGTTGCTGGTGTTGGTGCTGCTGTTGCTGGTGCTGCTGCTCTTGCTACTGTTCTTGCTGCTGCTGTTGCTGCTGCTGCCGCTGCGTCTGTTTGAGCTGGCTCTGGTGTTGGTGTTGGCGGTGTTGCTGCTGTTCTTGTTGCTGCGGCTCTTGCTGCTGCTGCTGCTCCTGCTGCAGCAGCTGCTGCTGTTGCTGCTGCTGTTTGTTTGCAGGGGAGGGTTTGCTGCTAGCTGGTGGTGCTGGTTTGTCTCCTTCTTCGTTGATAGACGCAATCGAAGCTCTTTGTCTTGTTTACCCTGTCCTCAGCAACTGTGTGCACTTCCAGCAGCCACGCAGCAGCAGCAGCAGCAGCAGCAGCAGCAGCAGCAGCAGCAGCAGCAGCAGCAAAGGGAAGCTTGAACTCAGTGCACATGTGAGGACCCCCCTACCGAATGCTTATCCTTCTTCTCCTCCGCAGCAAACACCTTATAACACCCCTATTTCATATAAACCCAGCAAGCAGCAGCTGCTGCAGCAGCAGCAGCAGCAGCAACAGCAGCAGCAGGAACAGGAGAAGCAGGAATTTCTGAAGAGAGTGAAGGAGATGCAGATGGGTAACGGTGATCAAGCTGCTGCTGAAGCTTCTTTATCAGCAGCAGGAGCTGCAGCAGCACCTCCTGACCCTGCTGCTGCTGCTGCTGCTGATGGTGCTGCTGCTGCTGCTGATGGTTGCCCTGTATTTGTATCGTGGATTCCTACGCTGCTCAGCTGGCTGCTGCAGCAAGCGCCGCCAGGGAGGCTTTCTGCTGCTGATGCTGCTGCTGCTCTACCTATACTTGCTGCTGCTTCGAGGCTTCCACATACAGCAGGCCCAGCAGCAGCAACAGCAGATCCAGCAGCAGCAGCAGCTGCAGCAGCTGCTGCTGCTGAAGCAGCAGCAAAGAGACGCGAGGCCATTGCTGCTGCTGTCTCTCAAACCCTTCGTATGCCGCTGCAGCTGCACAAAAGCAGTTATCCCTTGTAGCAGCAGCAACAGTAGCAGCAGCAGGTGATGTAGCAGCAGCAGCAGCAGCAAATGCTGCTGCTGCTGCAGCTGCAGCAGATTTAGGGTGGAGTTGCTTCTTTCAGTGGATTTGTTAGTAATCTCAACGGGGATATTTAAAATATTTTATTTGTTTTTATTATATGTATATATATATATAATATATGTAGTCATATATATATATATATATAAATATATATATGTATATATATGCAGTTATATATATATATGTATATATATGTTTATACGCATACATATTTATGCACATATTCATATATATAATATATATAGATATATTTATATATAATATATATAATATGATTTATATAATATATATAATATATCTAGATATATATATATAATATATATAATGTGATATATAATATGTAATATATATTATATATATTATAATATATATAATATGATATATATAATATTTATAGTATATATTATATATATAT
>NW_013549043.1:0-5813 GCF_000499425.1 Eimeria acervulina | reverse complement strand
TGGAGTTGCTCACGCGTAATCTCACTCATCCATTTTACACTGCACACTTGCCCCGACCTACCTTTCGCACGACTAGAAGAATGCATGCATGCAGAGATGCATGCACAAACACAGATGCACGCAGATAAGGGTGAGGCTGCACAGCTGGTAGTCGGCGGCTGTGCACACGGAGCCTACCCGGTAACAGAGAGAGCGTCTCTGCCTCAGCCCTCAGACTCGACCCAGCCATTCCATCGTCTGCCCGGGCAGCGGCTGCTGCTGCGGACAATATATATTGATTTTGGGAAGGGTCTCCTAGTGCAAGTGGTGAGGTAGGCTCCACGTCTTGGTGGTCGCTTGCAGCAGCCGGCGAACTCGGTTTTTGTGTCATGCCAGAGGGAAGGATTCTTGGTCGCTGCAAAATGTCCAGGCGCTTCTGCAAACAGCCAAAGAATTAAAGTGCCACTCAAATCAGCATTTGCAGCTAGCACACACACACGCTAATCAACAAACCTGTTTTGTTCTAATAAGAATCAAGCCCTGAAGTAAGTAGAGTTGCTTGCTTGCCTACGTCGTGACTACAGGCTCTACGATGGTTTTCCCAGAGCCTGCATGCGAAGCTGTGCTTCATGCAGTGAACAAACCGGTTATTTAAGTTAGCTCACTCGAACGGTGGCACGCTGACGCTGGGCATTGTGAACGACTTCTTCAAGTTGCTTCTTCAGTCGACGAATGTCCACGTAGGCCGACAGATAGTGCGCCGGGACTTGCATATGGAAAGAAGGTGCGGCCATCTTAACTGAGCCAACGGCGACCTCACATGTACACGATACACCCAAACTGACGGAAAGCTGAGCTTTCAAGCCACCCGTGCAGCCAATTGACTCCGCCCCTACTGGGTCCTCGCCGGCAACGTCCCCCGGGGTTGCCAAAAAATAGCCGCAGTCAAGTGTACACCCAAGGAGTTATTCATGCGCACACTTTGAAAGGCAGGAGATAAAGGAGGAGGCTGACTCGACCACGCTGCAGCAGACCAAATGTTCGCACGCAGCCCGCAAGCCGCTTCCACTGATCAGCGGACGTGCAAGTGTTGCCCATATATGCGTACGTCTGGCGAACAAAAGTATTGAAATAACACACTTTCAGTCCTTGGATTTGCACGAAGGAGCCGCCGTGCACATTTTTTGAAGTTACGGGAAGATGGGGCTGCCGACAGGTGAACGCCGATGAGCGAGGCCACCAATGCCACTGAGCGGAATCACCTCTAGATCGCACTTGTAACGGTTGCTGCCCATTGTTCAATTAAAAGCAAATAGACTTCTTGGAAGTTCCTGAATTGACGGCTTCTTTTGTCGGTTGTTGCAACAAAATGGCGCATGCATTTTGATGGTGTCCGCGGGGCTTTCCCTGGTCATTGCTGCACGATGCAGTAGCCTTCTACAGAACGCACTGCCTTACAGTTGGCAGTTATCTGTATGGATTGATCGTAAACAAATGTTTCTTGGGTTCTTCTGCTTCTGCGTTACACTGACCCCTTGCAGTCATCATTGTACGTGCTGCTCTGCCGCCTTCAACGCTGTGCCATTCGGTGCAGCGAAACAGCCTGAATGGGGAACCCCAACCGATTCTTCTGTATGAAATTACACCCGTCTGCATATCGGCTCCGCATGCTAATCTAGAGCGACCAAGAGTAGCCTGCCTGTATGGACTCTGCGACTCGTAACGACGCCACGGAGTCCGCTAAATTACAGCCACTGGGCACATGCATTAAACAGTGCAGCCATCTACAAGATGCTACGCAAGATCTGTTTGGATCCCCAATAGGATAGGCATTCTGCGGAAGGGACTTCAATCCCTCTTAAGGCAGCGCTGCTCTGTGCGCGTAGAACGGGGAGAAACCACCCCAGTGCAGTTAGAGGCATTACTTTTTGCAGAGGCTCTGCCGATGCGGGGAATCCACAGCGACGAATGCTCTAAGGCTTTCGTATGGCGCTGCCCCACCGTCTTACTGTCCACTGCCTTAAGTATAGTTGAGGAAAGGCCTATATAGTATAGACCCCTTGCACTATGGCGGCTGAGGCATTGACACAAGGAGCCTATAAAGAGTCGGCGTGTAAGAAGAGCCCTGCAGATGGCCGGCCTGTCCGGTTCAGTTTGGGTGATCCCAACGACGCCTCCAACAGCTGTGCAGGGGAGTCGAAGCCAGCCCGTGAATCGGTTCATTTTGGAATGCTGGACGCCCCCCCTACAGACCAGGCAATCCGAAAGGATTCGAAAACAACTGCACGCAAACCAACCGTCATCGTGGGGGCTGATGGCCGCCCACTGCCCATCCTGAAAGGTAACAGGACATTCGGCTATGGCCAAGCGCGCCGCCTTGTGGAGCAGCTTCGAGTTAAGTTTGCATTCGACAGGAACGAAACTCGCTTCTATTGCCCTGATTCAAACGAGCACACGGAGCCACCTCCCGCACCGGCCGAGCTGCGCGACTCTGTCCGGGGCTTCCTGAAGTCCTCAAAGAGAGTAGCGCAGGAGTCTCAGGAATTGACGCAAGCGGTACAGCAGAAGCTTAATGAAGCCAAAGAGATTGAGCAGGAGCTCACAGCCATGACACAGAAGTACGTGGAAAAACTAGAGCACCAGAAAGCAGCACAGCGAGCCAAACAAACTGTCGTTATCTCAAGCACGAAGCCCCCTCGCCGCTTCCTCTGCTGCGGCGCCTCCCCCGTAGTGCTGCAATGAGACTCTGAAGCAGCACTTCTCTACCGGCACCTGAGTGAGCGAATTGCTCATATCCACCTACCAGCCAGGTGACCCCACTAGCTACATTGCCCCCTGCAAAGGGATTGCAGACCCAATTCTCCTGGGACAACAGTCCCTATGGGCTGAACAGTAACTGCGAGGTCGTCGCAAGACGCCTCCGCGGCGCGAAGAAGTGACAGACAGCTAGCCTAACTGAGCACTTGGTCCTATTCTCCTCTATGGTCCAACTCCTACAACAGAAGTTTCCTACTAGGTGAAGGCTTGCCTGTCCCAAAACAAGGAGGCCCCACGGGTACACTAACTGTGGCGGCGGCTACTCTCAACCGAAGTCTACTATCTGGGACTTCCAAATGTCCAGTCCAAATGTGCTTTTACTATACGTCTCCCTGCAACTCAGCGCTTTGTGAAAAAGGTTAAGTAGCTGTCCCACCACGCCTGAGCGTATACCCCAGCACCCTAACGCCCAAGAGTAAAGGCACAGATAGATCGAAGCAAGGACGGCACGTGAAAGAACAGTTCTTCCGGGTAACCGATACTGAAACCCGTTCACCGTCTGAACTGCCTCTTCACATCTACAACCGACGAAAGCAATGGGAGCCGTCTCCGCGAACGTGAACCCCCGGCAGCGGTAAAATCAGTCCGACTTCTCAAGAGTCCCCTTCTCGGAAACATAGATGCCGTCCAAAAACTTCCGAATATCCTTACGACGTACCAGCGTGGCCTGATGGATGAGTGCAGCTGTGCAGGAAAGCGCAAGCCACACAAATAACCCAGTGAATAGCCGCAGCTGCCTATTCGCAAGTGGGATGTGCTTACTGTCTAGATGGACTTTACCAGCAGCAGCCAACTTAGGGAAGTGTACCCGATCCAGGAAAGCTGCAACAACAAACTCTGGAAGTGCCCATACCTGAACGCGACACAAGCTCGAGGTCTGTTCCTTTCAGGGCAATCTCATCCTTGACGCTCGTGCTCTTTTCACAAACGACGCCGGGGAGAAGCTTGACGATTCGCACACGTTTCTCACCCAAGAAATTCCGGATTTCGACGACTTTGCCGCCGTCAATGATGTTGAGGTTTATGGGGAAGTGAGAATACACGAAACGCATCTTGTACTCAAACTGCTTAGTCACCCCCGTAAACATGTTGTTCAAGTGTGAGCAGACAGTACGCAGGCAGGCAATGTCTGACTTCCTACCCTGCCATGTTGCCACCTTCACATGCTTTGCATCTTTTGTGGTGTGCAGCACCAAAGGCAGGTGACGAAAAGTCCTCTTCAACTCTCCTCGGGGCCCCTTCACTGTAACTTCCCTGCTTCGAACGGAGACAGTCACTGCAGAACGCAAAAGCACAACAATCCTCCAGTTGCCAGCTAGCCACTCTACATGCACGTCTTATCCATGACGGATCCTCAGCAAACCAGAGCCATTCAAATATGTAAGATGCATGAGCCTCACTAGCACTCGTGCAGCCAAATTGGAGCAATGATGCAAGCCCCATCCCCTGCAGTCATCAACTAAAGGTACAAAACTGCAAAAAAGTTCAAACTAGCAACTGGAAACGATGTGGCTTGTAAAGTGCTTGCCGCCAAATGACAAACGAGATAAAGTGGGCCCCGAGGGTAAGCTACAAGTTCTGGACCCCCGTTGACGAGCCTCCATCGCAACTCACAACCGCACACTGATGGCTCAGCCCAAGCATGCCACCAGCAGGAATTGCTCTGCAGAATCTCCATGTGAAAAACTTCGTAAAACGGGGGCCGTCCATGCATTATATGCACTACAAAAGTGGGCACTCCCAACTGTGTCTACCGCCTCGATCCTCGCGTGCCCCTCGCCAAAACTAAAAGCCAGCAATTCGGCAGCCTCAACCCCCCGAAAACCTCCAGAAAGTGAAAAAACCAAGCGTTTGCACGCATAAATTTAGGAAAACCCAGGTGCGACAGCCAGAGGAACGTTTAGCCACAGCCTTTTCAGCGGAGAGTGGGGTGCATGGCCTACCTCCGTCGGGCACCCGGACGCTCTGTTCAGAGTATACCGTCTTCATTTTCACAAGCAGCGTCAGTAAGGAAACTCCTAGGAGGACCGTTTGACCCGTCGGTTAACCCCTTTCTTCTGGTTGGACTACACCTTCGACCCTCCCCGCAGCTGCGCGGCAACGCAACGCGCATGCATGGGGCTTGGGGGCGTAATGCGCGATGGAGTTCGTTAAACCCAATAGCAGAGTCTTGCCGACCTAGGGCAACAGACAAAATGCGTAAGTTGTATTGAATCATTATTAAGGTATTCCATGGCTCATCTGTGCTTATTTTCCTGTCCATTCGTGAATCCCTGAGCCCCAGACAAAGTGGCGTAAAGCCGCGCTCAGCCAACACCCTGTCACGCAGATTGCAAGGTGTCCAAGGGGAGTAGAGCTTGGTCATTTCAACCTGCATCCCTGATTGAAGAATTTCTAATTTCTAAGTTATTGAATTGCTTCGTGAGATTGAATCGTAGGATGGTCAGGAAATCGGCGTTTCGATAGAGTCGAATCCTTTCACGAGCAGGAGGGTAGCATGGCCTGCTTGAAGTTGGTGAGCGTTGAAGAATAGACTACAGTGTTAGTACTTGCATCGAAGAATGTATAGGTCGTGTTTGCATTTGTTACTGCTTTGCGGCAAGAACTGGAGCAAGGCGCGTTACAGCTCATGCCATGAAGCGTGTTCAACAAATGTATGTGGTGTTTGACCCAGCGTAGAAGGGGGCATCCGAATGCTTGCCTATATTATTGCCCTTCAGCAGGAGCTCCACGAAGGTGGCCTTTAACTCGTGAGAGGCGGCCTACGCTCCGCAACAGCCACCCTTGGGCTGCTGCGCCCAGGAAGCGTGGAGGCTGAAGGTTAGGCCAGCTGTTTTTGTGGAACCCACATTTCAAGTATTTTGACTCCATATAAGCTGACAAAGGGCCCTGGGTGGTATCCAGGACTCTTGCTAGCGTTGAGTGCTCCGCACGGTTTAGTGGTGGAAGTGACGAATCCCTACCCGACACGGTGGAGCCCAGGAGTGCCGCTACTTAGTTGTGGATGCGCACTGCAA
>NW_013549044.1:0-5571 GCF_000499425.1 Eimeria acervulina | reverse complement strand
TTCTGCACCTACAACTGCAGGAGCCCTCACCGAGCACGTTAATTTTTGCCTTCTTTGGAAAGCATTATAGCATATGGTACCTCTAACACCATGCATTTCAAGGTCCGCGACGTGCTTTTCTACGTTCCTCCTCCATGGACCTTGCCTTTGCAGCAAATTGGATTCAGCAGAAGCTGGTCATAGCTCGTCTAGATTCTGGCTCTGTGTCTAAAGTAAGGAAATCTCGGTACTCGTTGCTTCAGCCCAACTTCCTCCCGTCAGTCTTTGAGAAGTGCAGCTGCACACAGCTGACTCTCCGTAGAGGAAAATCCAGCCAAGGTATCCCCGTGACCAAAGCAGTCAAAGCCGTGCTACAAACCACTGTCCAGATGCTCTCTCTGCCCGTCTTGCATCTGCCCGAACACCCGACGAATAAAAAACTACACACCAGCTTATTAGACATTCACACAACCGCTGCCCATAACAGCGGAATGAGCTAGGTAGTGTGAGGTCGTGCCTTTGTGCTGAGTTTGCTGGCCTCTGCCTCGGCGAAAATTGTGGCACCTCCAATTGCCGCGCTGCAAGATTTTGGTTGTGATGCAGAAAACTCATCAACGCTGTTGAGGGGTCGGTTGACTGCCCCACCCTGTGTCCAACCTTTCAGGATGAGCTCCTATGTTCGCATGTTGATCAGTCTACTCCCTGTGCATGGGCGAAACTTCGTTTCCCTGTGTCAGATGTTTCTGTACCTCTACCGGTGTTCCATGAACCATGAGGAAGCGTGCTACCTTCCCTATTCCACCACGTCTGCATCACTGCCTTTCACAGTCACCTCTGGGTCGTCATATAGGCAATGCGACAAACGGGAGGCAACCAGGGCACTGCTTCCTGACGCATACTGTACCTTCGCATGCTGGAGGTATATTAACTCAGGGTAAACGCATGGCCGAGCCTGATTTGCCATCGTCACCTTCGTGAGGCGTTGCATCCACCTGTGGTGTGTTCGCCAGGTAGTCGACGCTAGCCCAGTGCAACGTGCCAAGAGACCCGACTTACCGCAGACTCTCTACTAGATAGTTCATACAGTCGCTCTGCTGGTCTTATCTTTGCCGTTATGACACTCTGTGGCTTGCACTGCGCTTGGAAGATGCTCCGCAGCTCAAAGTTAGAAGCATTTGTGAGTAGCAGAAAAAGATCAACGTTATCAGGAATCGGCGTTGCCCTGTGGAACCCGCCTGTGTACCTTTCGGGGCTGATGCGTACACTTCTCTCCGGAGGAACGACAGATCGTTCCTGGTGCCTGCGGCGAACGGTGCTAGCATAACAGCACATACCGGCACCACGAACACGATGAAAATGGTAGCTGCATGACAGCCGTCCCGTTGCACAGTATTTAGCGCGAGACCCCGAAGCCTCTGTTTTTTCTTTAATGAGAATCAGTCCATCTCTGGTCACCCTGGAGTTACACTGCTTAACTGGTGAGTTATCTACCCGCCAATGTCCAAATTTCGGACGCCCTGATCTTCCATTAAGCAATCAAGAGCCTCGGCAAGATGGTTCCATCAGCTCCCTGCCCATCGCCGTAAAGTCCCACATTGCGTAGGTTAGCATTACCGGCCCTTCAAGAGCAGAACATATGCTTCCGCCCACGTGCCGAAGGTGCGCTGAAACATTTGTAGCGGATCCTTATTC
Source organism: Eimeria acervulina (assembly GCF_000499425.1). Taxonomy (NCBI): domain Eukaryota; phylum Apicomplexa; class Conoidasida; order Eucoccidiorida; family Eimeriidae; genus Eimeria; species Eimeria acervulina. The sequence goes on along the minus strand of NW_013549044.1, from coordinate 3,900 downwards.
GCGGCTGCCATTCCATTCACATTTTAGTTGGCAAGCTTTTTGGAACGCGGCTTGACGCAGATGGCCTTATATTTCTCCATATTGACTGCTGTAGAAGCGGAAGCCCGCGAAGCCATAGTCATTCCGTCTGCGCCATTCAAGTTTTGCAGGTTTCCCTCTGCGCTATTAGCTCCTTTCGCCTGGGGTGGTAGGATACACCAGTGCGGGACCCCTTTCGCAACAAACACGCTTTCTGACTTATTTATTATCGTCCGGGGTAGTGCCTCCGGCGGTGTTTAGCCAGCAAACACCGATGCATTTTCTATTCTCTGGGTCGGCCATTTCAATTGCGCCTGCTCATCCCACAGAAGGTGACTGCCCTTGCCAGCCTCCCAGTGACACTGTGGCTCCCAATGTGACAATCCTTCCCCTCCTAAGCAGCTTTTGTTCTATATTTGTTCTTCTACAACGGATCTGCTGATTTTCCGTCTCCACAGCTGCTTTATCCTGTGGGGGGCCTCCTCAGTCGTAAGAGAGCACCCCTTGGCGAATAACTGAGCATGGACCAACTTTTAAAGCTACATTTCATATGCCCAGGCCTGCATGATGGGTGAGCAGCGAACCAGTGTGCGCAGATATTCTCGATGGATTCCTTCACCAAAGCAATATTCGTAGGGTACCTTGGGTTGTCCCTCTCCCGAACATTTGACCTCATATTCGCATCTTCTACTGGCTCTGTAAGCTGGTACACGTCTGGCGAAGACCTCACTGTTTTCTAGCTGCGCCCTGCCCCGGAGAGTTCGGTGGTTCCCTAAACAGTTTCGGAACACTAACATTAATTTTCTTGTGCGATCTGCACCTTGGGGATACGGATAACCTATTCCAACTCATTAGCACGAGAACGAACGGCATCTGGCTCTACCGACAGAACGGCAAAGTTCTCCAGTAATGTGCCGGCCTGCTTGCCCTGTATCTGTCACTGCGCAAAAGGAGAGAATCCACCCACCTTGGAGTAATTCCCTTGGATATTCTGTGGCGGATAGCCCACAGATTTGCACCTCTGCCTGCGCGAGTCTACGGAAATAGCAACCAAGCAAGTAGCGAAGGTTAAGCAGCTCAATCTTTCTTCATGTGGCCCAGCGAAACCATAGAACAACGGGCCAGGTTAGGGCTGCTTTCGTATGGGGGGCTGCGCAGAAGCAAGGGAGGAGAGGCACTCTAGGGTAATCTTCCTGCGCCTTTAGTTGCAAATAGCTCACACGTCTGCACCTGCTGGGATACTTTTCACCACCGCCATCACGAGGATTCTATGATCAGGCTATCGTTAGTTCCTATCAGGATAAGAAAACGAGTTTGAGCGTGTAGTAAGGCGGCATATTGTTCTCTAAACTATGGAGTTTCCAGATAGAAAGAGTGAATAGCTCTCTCACCTCCCCTGCTGCATTCACAGGAGAAAATGGTGTTTTTTGGCAGGCTTCTTCAGAACAAAGAATCTGCATTTATCAACGCGTACTAATCGTAACCAAACAGGAGACTCCTCCAAATATCCCTCGTAACCCGGGAGTCTGCAGCTGCTCTTGCGTGCAGTCATTCCCACTTCGTTGCAAGATAACATGATTATTACTTTTTAGAAGCTCACGGAGCAAATGCTCCTGCCATTCTCTATATTTTTCTAGTTGGTAACCATTACGGCATAGCCAACGACATGTTGTTGCAAAGCTGGCCCTGGCCCCTGCATCGTACTGACATTTTCAGCAGGCTTGGCGATAATGCTGTAACGAGGTAAGATTGAGTCAATTTAAAGGCGAAGAGGGTGGGTGGCTCCTTCCAGTGCCCCAGCATGAGCTCGTTTTCTCGGACTTCATCTCCTGAGACTTCTGGAACATCAGCAGCAAAGTGAAGGAGCTCTGTGAGTCCCTGACTCTTGCCTAGCCTTCTGGCTGCTGGTCGGAAATGGACAGATATCCGAATAAATGTCATGTTGCATTCACCCGTACGGTTTGAGCGCCCAGGCCGATTGGATGCAAGCGGTGGCAACCTCTTCGAATGGGGAATAACAGTATCTTGGAGCGGCATTCGCATAAGATGCATTGGTGGCTAGGTGATCAGTGCTTTCCCCTACGCCCTCTGGTTAGGGCAAGGGACAGCAAGTCTGCTGTACACCTTACCAGTTCGCGTGTGCGTGTTTCAAAGAACGCTTGAGCAGGGAGTGCGCTGCCTCGCTCTCTGCGCTTAACAGCCACAGGCAGCGCTGGTCGTAGTGTGTATTCATGGGTGAGGACCCTGTCTATGGCTTGTCCGCATAGCTGTAGCATGAGGCACGACTCACAAGTGTGTTCTATCGTAGTCAAAATGAAATACCACAGCCTTTGAGGCCATGGGGACTGCAATCTTTTTAATAGTTTCATCCGGACTTGCCCTGTCCACAAAGCATGGTATTCTTGCCGCCTCTTTTGGCACTTTTAAGTCTCCAACGCCATCTCAGAAGGCTTCGCAGCAGAATCCTGGCGAGTTCGTAGTGGGTTCAACTTTGGAGATCGCGTTTACCCAGGTGAAATGGCCAACAACTAAAAATTCGCATTGCACGCATGTAGCAGTAACTCCCATTGCCCACCAAACTTGTGGGAAACTTTCCCCAACATAGGTAAGCTGGATACGGTCGTGCAGACCTCAGGCACCCAGAACCTGGACCCAAGCCTCAGCACCGGCGCTAAAATACGGTAGGCGGTAGCTCCATAGACTTTCAACATAGGGGCCGCCCCTGGGTGCTCCGGCAATGACGATGCAATGGCAGAAAAGCTTCCCCTGGTGAATTCAGTGAGGGTTCCAAATATGGTGACACCATGTGGTCGGAGAAAGGACCACAAGGGACAGGGGAATTGAGCGCGCAGAGTAGTTTTGCTGCTGAACGAACCCGCAGCCCGTTTGTCCTTTTGCTCAGAGAACATATTCTTGTTAAAAATTTCTCATCAGTACCAGGCAAAAATTTGAATCCGACTATATCGTTTCCAGTTTCTCTCGAGGATGCCACCGTGAAGCATCCCCCTAGGTCCCAGTGTAGAATATCCCCGCGTGGCGAATATCCCCTCGGTCAGAGCCGCAGACTGCCTGGATTGCGCATATTGGCAGCTGATGAAAATACCCTGTGGCGGGTAGTTGTAGGATGAGTTGCTGAAAGCCTATCTCGTCCAAGTCCCGAATTGCAACGAGAATTCTCGATCTTGTCTGTGTAGCGCCATTAGCTGCACTTCACCCAAAAGACTGGAGGTAGAAGTTTTGCAGATGGAACTCCACTTCTTGACAGTGGTCTCAGGCTGCCACCTCTGCCTGAGTGCCCGGCCTTTCGCAGAGGCCCTGGATCGTTGGGCATTCAGCTATGCTGTAGATAATAGTCACAACAAACACAGATTCAACTTCAGGCCTTGCAGCTTTGCTGTGCCTGTCACTTCGTTAGCTGGAGCACCATCGGCGTAGCTTCGGCACGCGTACTTCTATTTGCTTGAAGGCTGCCCACAATGAGCCACTTGAAGTGTCTAAACACTATCCACAGTGTTTGTCCATCTAGGGAAAATGACTCATTTGCACATGCACAAAGCGCTGCAGACAACGCTAATTACAGCCTGCAGTGGAAGACCTGGGACTCAGGCAGGGAGGGAAACTCGGTAAAAGTGGTAACGCAGCTATTCTGTATTTAAGCGTGACAACAGAGCTTCTGCTCCAAGCCTTGCAGTTTGCCTGTGCCCCTTTCTTCGTTAGGAGGTGTACTGAGCACAGCAACCCAACAGCCTGGGACCCTGGCAGAGATGGCAGCCTGAGACATCCTCAGGCGTCCTGCGGACCGCAGCCCAAAAGTCTGGGACTCTGACAGAGATGGCAGCCCGAGACGAGTGACAACACACGTAGGTGTAAGCAGTGTTGCCA
>NW_013549045.1:0-5953 GCF_000499425.1 Eimeria acervulina | reverse complement strand
CCGAACATTACAAACGTAAGCTGTGCTCATTCGAAACGCTTAATCTTTTCCTTACTACAGTAAAAGGCTGGTGAGCTTTCTACCCTGTGGGCTCGTCTTTGATGTTTCCATAGCGCAATGAACAATGCAACAACACCAGAACTAAAATCCGCAGCAAGTGAGCGACGTTAGCCACGAATTCCTGTTACGAGGCGACAGTTGGCTTATTTTAACGTCGAGAGTGCCTTTAAGTAGCAAAAAGCTGCATGCTCGTCAATTTGTTTTGCACTGCTTTATAGCAACTTGCACCACATTGCCTGCAAATTTACGAACAATCCAAAGCTTTGGCTTATCTACAGAGAAGGGCGCACAACAGGTTTGCACAGCGCCGGGGTGGTAGCCCACGCCGTACGGCAAGCATTTAATTGCTTTAAAGGCGCTGATAGCTTGAGGCCATGCGTTCGCAACTGCGTTACAGTCGACACACGCATTCAATTGGAGAGGCGTTCGCTCTACACAGGTTCAGCACAGGTTCAGCGGGTTGTGTGCATTTGCAGACATGGAACTGGCTATGACAATACGAGGTGTAGAGAGTGCGCAGCCTGGCCGCAGGAGAAAGCTGCTGGTGTTCGTGGCTTGTGCATATCGGGTACAGTGCTGCGCGCAGGGGCCACTATTGGTGTCCTGAACTGGGGACGATGTTGGCCGGCACTCCTCAGTAGCTTAGTCGGGCAGTCATTTGCATGCGCATTTCTCCTAGGTCTATCGGCATCATGCCAGCTTACATCCAAGTTCCCGTTTGCCCTGGATTTCATCGGATGCCTTATGGCTGGCGATAGCTTCGCTAGGGCATTGTTGCTGATGCGCTATCAATGCAAAAAGTGCATTTCTTGGCTGCCATGGCCAAAATTGTTCTCACTCACCTGCGAAACCTCCGGTGCAAGCATTCCTGAGAATAGAATTCGTTACTTTAACCTCATGTACGCTTCCTGAATAGATTTGTGTCGATTGTTGAGTGTGAAGGGTGTGCAGTACGACAAAACAGCCATTCAAAGGTTTGCACGACCTCATTTAGCATCACGAGTGCTCTACCTGGTGAACGTCGATGTTCCGGGGCGTTCTTAAGAACATCCTTGTGCAGACGATGAGCCGCCCACGCCACACTCTACAGATGCAGGTTTGTCACCTACTAACTGGTTCATGATGCAGCTGCATATTGACTTGTTGGGGCGACGTTTTCTTCGGCGCCTTAAGGGATGGCTGCGGCCTTGGTCGCCGCCGCCCGTGGAGACCGTTTGTAGATTAGCGCGCGCAGCACTCGCAAAAACAGCTCTGGGTTGAGGCATTGGTATTCAGTGTGTAATATTTGGCAGGTGCGTTGTAGAAAGCAGATCCGCTTCTTGTGAAGATGATTTGTTGGATCTACAGGAGGCATGCGCTTCACACTAAGCTTTTCTGCTATTCGCGTAAGGCATTTTCCCTTCTATAGTCCCTTTTTAGTGGGAGGTTGGACCGCTCTCGCTGTTGTTGCTTCTTTTGTGCACTGCAGAAGCCTTTCTAGGCACTGGCTTGGCTTGCAGAACGGAGGTACATTTCCACTTGAAATTCTCTGGAAACTCCTTAGTGTGCGACTCCTTCGCTTTGTGTGGTCTCAAAAGCGCTGCGCATCGCCCATTTGCACCTGCTTGCGCAGTGTGCATGAATGCCAAAACCCTGCTGATTCTATTGTTGCGATTTTTCAATCTGTTGATGCCGCATGCAGCTCTCTGGCAGTGACGCAGCTGTGCACGCATTACTGCCATGCCCTCGATATTTGTTCGTTTGAGTTGTTGTGTGCCTCTTCCTCCCCCACCGCTCTTGCAACACATGGAAGAAGCTCCACATACGGCGAACCGGGTGCTACGGTGAACACCCAGCATACATGTAAGGTGGGGTTGCCGCAGTGGGCCTTGCAGAAGCCAAAGTACGGATGCCTCTCGTGTAAGGCTTGTGAATACGGTGTGTTTTGCCATTCACCCTAGCGCGACTGGCCACATGAATGCTTCGTCTATGAGGCTTGTAGGCTGGCAGGACTACATAGGTGAGCATGGGAATTGTGGGTAAGCTTACGTTGATGTGCGCTGGGCCATGCGCTAACTAGCTTAACTAACCTGCTTAGCGGAGAGTAAACTTCTCCATGTTTGAATTACGGTAAGTATGTGGAGGAGGGGATTTGCAAGGGCGCCGGGCAGCAGCAGCAGCTCAGCCAGCGAAGTACGATAGAGCGGAGTGCAAGTGTCCATGCTCAAACCTGATCTGCTCTCGGGGCGCACCAATTCTAAAATGTGCTCTGTGGATACTGCCAACCAAGTCTTATTCCAACTGTGACACCCGCCACTAACGAAAACACAGCATCGTCGACAAAGCTTAGGCCCCCCGTTCCTGCTGTTTGCTTATCAGGGTGGAATAACGGGATAGATCCTGGGGAGACAGCGTGGGCCAACAGACAGTGAGTTTGATAGAATGCCATAAAGAGTTGTCAAGCCACTGTTAAGGTAGTATTCGTTGAGGGCGGTTCCGTTTCAATACTAACCATATTTAATATCTAGCGCACCCCGCAGTTCTGCATACACACAGCTATTCTCACAAGCAAGCCTTCGTTTTATTCTCATGTTATGTGGAGCCGTATCCGGTGCACTGCACGGGCTGTGAGTTATTGCATTTCTGATGGCTGCTTGCCAAGTTCTCTATCAGCACGACGTAGCTGACCAGAGCTTATCCTCACCCTGAATGGCTTCGCCGCAAATGTAGAAATTCACGTTTCACCATGGTGAACAGTTGGCTGGAAGGCGGCTCCTTGCGTCATTTGCGTCAGTCACTGGAGTGAATTTTGTTGCTAATTCTTAGCGGCTGAGCTCCAACGACAAACAATAAATTCAAGCAATTCCCTTTCACAAGGAGTTCAGCTGTTGGTCTGAGAACGCGAGCTATGAGTAAAGATTCTGAAGGAATTGAAGGCACAGCCAGTGCGTTCGTGCATTTCGCAATACCACTACGAGATTATTGTCTGCTGGTTGATCCGTGGTGCAGCAGCCTGTTGACGTGTGACGCGCGGTCTCCTGCAGCTTCTTAATTGGCCAGCATTGCCCTGCCCAAATGAAGCGCCAACTTGGAACTGTGGCATTTGTCTATCGGCGTGCGCGCACATTCGTACAAAACGTGTCTATCTCGCGGGACTGGGTTCTAGTGTGTGGTATTTGGAAGAGGTGCCATAGGAAAATAGTTGCGATGCTGAGGTGTGAAACTGTTTTCGTCTCGTTGAGGCTAGTTGCTGGCTCTTCACAAGGCGTTTGTGCTACAGAAATTTTAGCTGCCATGAGCATGCGGTGGCGCTTTCTCAGCTGTACATTTTTCTTGTCGAAGCATAGGATGCTGTATCTACCGTCATTGCGTCGGTGAAATACAATTTCACCAGTTGGACACCTCCTTGCCCCAGAGGAAGCAGACGTGTTGTTACTTGGACGTAGGTGAGCCTCCAGAACGCCCTTCGCATGCACTAGTCGCGGATCTCTCAGGCGTTACGTTTTTGAGCTCTTGCATGTCCAAACGAGGAGTGAGCTGTGTTTCTCTTCGTGCATAAGCTCTAACCCTGCCTAGTGTACCTAGTGCAAGCTAGCGGGCAAATAAGGCTCCGCAATTGGGACCCATAGCAACGGCCATACCGACGGCACAACACAGCCGCTAAAAAATGATATTAGGGTATGGTGCGGTGCCAGGGGAAAATAAGAACCTTGTTATGCTTGCTGATCATGCACTGATGATGTGAATCATGTGCTAGTGCATGTAAGTCTTCAACTCTACAAAACAAACGAAAGCCCTGTTTCCACATGAGATCTCTAGCTGATCCTCAGCGACTGGAAAAAGTAGCTCACCTTCTTAAAACCAGTAAGTCTTTTTGTTTACGTCCGCCGATATATGGGTGAAACAGGTTACTTCGACAGATTGGCATGCACGTGCTGCAGCTGCAACCTTTCTGGCAGGTTGTCGCTAACGGCAGGCAAATGAACCCCGCTGCAGTAAGTGAGTCGGGCTGGTGTGGCTTCAGTTCTGTGGAGCTGATGCAGCGCCTAGGCGCAAAACGTTTTTTGCTGGATGCTATGCCAAAGCACGAATTGGCCGTGTTATTTAGCAATCCATTTTTAAAAGCAGTTAACACATCTTCAAAGTTTGCCTCGTGAAGCCAACATCACGTAGGCGAGTGCACAGCAGTCGCCTCCGTGGCGTTTTTAAACCCGTGACTGTTCTTATTCTCCTCGGTGGCTTTTAACTCTGAAAATTATGTTTGCGCTTACAACTTGAGCGCTCTTCAGGTGTAAATCTGTGCATTTCTCTCCCGTCTGTATGTACAGTGTAAAAGTTTGTCTTAGCTGCACGACTCAGTTTATTCTGTTTATATGCGCAATATAAGAATTCAAAAGCCAGGTGCAATGACTGCAATGCATGATGAGATTGCAGGGCCTTACAGATTATGCAAGCATTTACCTGTCAGGAGAAACTAACATACTCAACTTTTTTCAGTGCAGCCAAGAAAAGCGTCACCAGCCGCACTTTGGGAGACCCGCTAGGGGCTCCATGTAACTGGTGCGCCGGAAAGTTGCTCCTTCAACTGCGCCAACCCCTGGTGTTACCCCGGTGTTGTAAGGATTGAATTCCCCAAAATAGCGGCCTTCGTAGGGTAATACCTACGGAGTGCATGGATTTCTCCATTGAATCCGGCCACGCTTCTGCATTTCGTTGCAGCCTCTCATATAACGTTATGTAATATGAGGATCTGAACGTGGTTCAGCAAGCTCCAGTGCTCTAAGGAGCACATGGAGGCGCAGTGCTGCATGCGTGCCTATTTTGGCACCAGCTGGCAGCATAATGCAGTGTTGTCTTCTATTTGGCACTTGAAAATACCTGCATTACGCCACCATAGTGGCATGTTCCCTTCCAGTGGGCAATGCAACGCGGCTGACATTAAAAAATGTACGACGCGAGTCCTGCTAACGTCCCATATCCTGTAGGGCAGTTGACAAGGGACAGAGCGCTTACGCGTCCTTACAAGCACTGAATGGTGCATAGTGCCGCATCTGCATACCACAGTCAGACGTGCTGGTGGAGGATCCTTTAACTCTTAATGCCCAGCGTGGGAGCGGGCGTACCATTCGCACCAATGTGTATCAGTGCACAGTACTATCTAGACTGTGCGCGTTGGAGTGTGTTAAGTCGTATTAGCTTCGCACCGAATTTGAAAGGGTAGAACACGCACATGTGGTGGGAGTACCAGTAGAGATAAGCAGAAGCAATAGCAAGGCTGGTGAGGAAGCCTCCGAATACGAAACGATGAAGTAGGTGGCTTCCCCGTAGCTCCAGCAGCAACATCTGGGTTCGCCACTACTATTTTTACGGTTACTGCTGAAACTGCTGCACCAACTTCGAGCCGAATCAATCTAATAGCATCTATTTAATGGCACCTCTGCTGCCGTGAACGCAGCGGCTTTCTCATGAGCACTGGGGTTTACGGATGTTCGAAACTTGTCACGCAGTTTGAAGGTTTAGAGGACTAAGGGCTTTCTAGACTGAATTTTCATCCAGCATAGCGATAACTGATTATCCGACTCAATTTATGTGTAGACTTAGTGTGAAAAGGTCTCTGTTTATGGGTTCAGTCCGTTCATTTGGCCTCATTCCTTTTTCTTCTCGTTGGTGGTAAACATGGTGATTCAATATCAATTCATTTTCTTATTGTAATTGTTGTGCCATCCGCCTCAAAAACTATCAAATCTTTTGGAGCATAGGCAGCGCAGGCCACCAGAAGCAGTTCACACAAGAATAATGCGCAAATAAGTTAACCAAGCGTTGATTGGGCACGCCTATGTCCGCACAATTCATACGCCTGCTGTTGCCTGCTGCTGCTGCTGCACTGCAGCATATATATATATATATATATATA
>NW_013549046.1:0-5962 GCF_000499425.1 Eimeria acervulina | reverse complement strand
TCAGTCTACCCGTCCCCCGCAGGAGAGCTGCCATCATACACTTATGGGCTAGATCTCACCGCCACTAACGGTGTGGAAGCAAAGCATGGGCAGTTGCTGCTGCATCTACATACCGCGCTGCCCATGAGCCTAGAGAACCTCATACACCCAAGTCATTTTTCATGTCAGACCCTGTCTCGCAGGCGCACAACGCAGTACCAGAACAACCAGCAAAGGTCAAGCTAGTTGTGAATTTACCGTGTTCCGCTGTGGTATTCCACAGAAGAACACGGTTAATTCACAACGAGCTTCCGCTTCTTCTCACGCTGTAATGCGACAAATGTGCAATCATGCCTGTACATATCCGTGTCTGTCCTCGTACAAGCTGAGACGTTACAGTACTCACAAGCGCGCCACGTTATGCGCCACGGCATGCGTACTGTACAAGAAAGCGCGCGGTCGACACGCGGAAGACGTTGAAGCACCACAGCAGTAAACCCGCGTACACTAAGTGCATAACCACGCGATGCTCCCTGATGCACGTCCCCAGTTGTTCCCCCAGAAATGCGCATACTCTTGTCGGCGGGTGGATCTGAGTTTAACTAGGGCATGCTATGAACCCAGCCCAGGCGTTCTACCAACTGCAGGAAAAAATCAATGTGGGTGGCTCCATGAGGCGTCCTGGCCGAATTGCTCCTTCTTTAAGACCAACGAAAACTGCAAATGTTTAAGATGCAAAGGAAAAAGCGGGTGTGCGCAGGCCGAGGGTGCCCTTCCTGTTTGTTTCTCCCCACCAGGTTGAAGTGATACGAACAATTCGGCGAAAGATTCCACCGTACAACGAATATCGATGGCAGATGCATATGCCTAGTCCGAACGCAAACAGCTCGAATAGCCTAGGCAGATCACGAGCACCACCATGCACTACAAGTTCTGTTTTCTCCTGTTCCCTACGAGCTACGCAGTAACCTCCGGTGTTCGCGATCCTTTGTAGGAGCGCCATAAGCAATTGAACAGTTCGTGTTAGCCGCGCCGTCGTCTTCGGACTGCCATTCGGTATTCCCTTTCTTCCCATAACAACTATCACCATGCATGAATGGGCTGGCTGTCTATGCTGCAAAGCGGTTGACACAAACCACGCCGTGGTCCTTGCTGCCTCCCACCATGTACTGCCGTGCAGATGCACTGCCACACTAATTCACGCAGTTTCTTTGCTATCTCAGAGTCTCGCTTGCAAGTTCATAACGCGGCGCCGAAAAAGGCAACTCCACGTGATGCTGAAGAAGAGTACGGCAGCTTCCAGACAAACTCTCGCTTTGTCCCACACAATGACCCCACAAGTCTGCAAGCATGCACGTATGCATCGTTGCGTCCTCGCATACAGCCTGGAACGCAGCAATATTCATAATCGTGCCAAGGATATGTATTTGCTTTGCGTACCTCACACGTGACACAAACCGCTCGAGTTGTTTAGCGTTTCTCGTCTCTGCAGCTGCGGCTCTTCATCGTGTGCGTACTTTCTGGCCAAAGCATCGCGCGGCTGCAAACTTAAAAATGGCTTCGCCAACGTCCCCGTAGACCCGCCCACACAAAGTGCATAAACCTATAATTGCACAAAGATGCAGATCCATCAGCTATCCGCCACGCACTGAACACTCTCCTAGTGGCCGACGAAGATTCTTTCAACTACTGCAGTAGAATGAAGCACAAGCTTACGAACAACTGCAAAACGGTGTAACTGGCGAAATGTGGTTTCCTTATTGAATTGCTCCCTGTTTTACAGCCGACGAGGGCCGAAACTATTCAAGGCATGTTTGATATGTCATGTGTGTTCAGGCCGAAGGCCTGTCTCCAGCTTGCCGCTGGTTACCATGGCGGATGGAGTGGTGGTCACAGGTTGCCAAGCGCTTATGGGCTCTAAGGGAGAGCAGTGACACATCCACAAATTGCAACCTCTCCGAACGCAAAACAGCCTTTTTATTCTCACTATACCAGAAACACCACCACGCACGGCGGGTTCCTGTTTCTTTGTGCATTACACAACAGCAGCAGAATGAGCTACGTGTTCTGCTTCCTTTCGTTCAAGCACCAAAAGCACGCAATTCGTGTTCGCCTAGCAGTTGGCAGCAGTGCGGTTTTTATGTTCTCCTCAGAACGCATATCATCGTATGAAAGCGATCTGGTCGTCAGTCCTAGTGAACGTTCGGCACGAATCACTGCGGAGTTGCTGCTGCGGCCTACCCAATGTTGCACGCCTCATAAACTCACTGAGACCGTTTGTACTGTCAGACTCTGTCTCTCAAAAGCACTGCGCAGCGCCGAAACATCGCATCCTGGTAGATATCGAAGCAGAGCATACAACGAGCTGCCACCTCCCATACTGCAACTTTATGTGTCTGCACGTATGTTCATTCACATCCATGCCTGCCATCAAAAAGCTTGAAACATAACAGGCCCCACATTCTTACCGAGCAAACTAGCCTCGCACTAATGCGTACTTCCTAGGCAAAGCAGTTCGCAATCGCACCGCCAGAAAAGGCGTCGCCACACCGCGGCCGAAGACGCGTACACACAAAATAGTATAACACCGCAGTCTACAAAGGTGCAAAACCCTGCGCACCGCCCACTGCGATTACTCCTACGGACAGACATAGTTTATTTGAACCAGTGCAATTGTACGAGCCATGCGCTTAATAATAATTGTGAAGTGATGCCGCTGGCTGCGTGGAGCACCTTTGTCAAATCGCCTCTTGTAGGGAGACCAACGATAATCGAAAAAATTTGATTCTTTAGGGAAGCATCATGTGCATGCACACCGAGGGTGTGCTCCCTGCTTGCCTCTGCCAGTTACGTTGGAGCGTTGTCAACAGTCTGCCGTGCGATGCCGGCTTCGAATAGAGTCCTCGACGCATTCACAAATTGCGCCTACCTCACCTCGAAGGAAAAGCAGCTAAAATACTTTCGCCAAAGAGAAAAAACCGCCTCCATTACTGACTACGATATTTGTTTTGCTATGCAGTAGCTGCATAGTGAGCTACAGCCAGCGCATTCTCTTGTACAGGCGCCAACTGCATTTGCAGAATTCGTGTTGGCCGCGCTGTCGGCAGCGGCCCGCGCCTCCCCAGCCCTGTCCGCCGCAGAGCGGATATTACCATACATCATTGGTCACGTTGACTATGCTGATAAACGTTCGACGCAAATCGTCGCGTAGTTGCAGCAGCCTCCCTCCCACAACAGATTGGACTGCACATATCCTGCCTAACCCATGTACTACGATCGCTTGTGGCGTCAGACTCTGTCGCGCATGCGCGTAGCGCGCAGCCAGAACCTTCCACCTCACTGGATGCAAAAGGAACGCACGGGGAGGGAGAAACGAGCTCCCACTTCTTGCCCAGTACAATACCACAAATATAGGCGTATGCACGTGTACAGCCATGCCTGCTATCACACAGCCTAAGGCGGCATTGTATCCACAACCGCAACTATAGCGGCGCCGAGCAGACGAGAATACCTATTAGGGCATACTCGCTGGGCAAATCAAAGCACGATCACATTCAGAGGGGTTGGCAGAACTGCCGGTGCATACGAGCGCCTACAAAGCGCACAAGTCCCCGATGCGCACATATGCAGCCCCCCTAGCTCTTCCCCAGGAATTGCGTATACGGCTCTCGGCAGATGGCGTTGGTTTCAACCAGGGCAGGAAAACTGAACACAAGCTTATTGGCAACCGCAGGATGATGCAGCTGGCTCCACGCACCCTTGTCAAGTTGCTTCCTCCAGAAGGGAAGAACGAGAAGCTACAATTTTGAAGACGTACGGCGGGCACCATGCGAGTGCGCACTTAGCGCATGTTTCCAGCTCGCCTCTACCTACAATGCTGGACGCTATGTACACTATGTCGTAAGATGCTGGGCTCCAGGGGAAGTCAGAGGTATCCATAAATGGCGCGTACACCGCGTGCAAAGCAGCTTGACTAATTGTCCTACACAACAGCTAGTAAAATTTGATCCGCCCCCTGCATTCCTTTGTCTAGGCGCCTTACGGATCAACACAACTCGTGTTGGCCAATCCGTCAGCACCGCCGTCGCCTGCTGCCCGTTCTCCGCTGTCTACGGCTGTTCCAGAACAAGTACCATAATAGATAACCGGCTTGACAATATTACTAAGCACTTGGCTCAAATCCGTAGCCGGCGCTGCCACGCACCAGGCACTGCGCTGCACAGATACTGCATCACCAATTTACCGAGATTGTTTGCGGTGTCGGACTCGGCCTTGTGAGCGCCTATATCCCCGTCCAAACGTCCTGTCCCGGAAGATGCCAAAGACGGGTACGACAGAAGCGCAATCATATACCACTTTCTCACACTTCAACTCCGTAGCGTTGCCCGCATCCATGCCTACCCTTTGACGGCCTGAAGCATAGCAGTACCCATACGGGCGCCGGGTGTATGAGTGAACCCCAAAGGAAGTACTTCCTGGGCAATGCAGCGGGCGACAGCAGTGCCAAAGAATGTTGTATCACATCGCTGTCGTAGACGAGCAGACCCAAGTGAATAACACCGCTACCCTCATGCATGCAGGCCCCTAGAGCTCCGCCAAATACTGCATATACTACTACTCGCAAGCGGAGCTTATTTCAACCAGGGCAAGCTAACAAAACCCAATCTCAACACCAACTGCAAGAGAGATGCGACTTGCATTGGGCGCCCCTGTCGAATCGCTTCTCGTTCAATGCCAAACGAAACTCGGAAATGCTCGAGACGTGCTGGCAGCATCATATCCGCGCAGACCGAGAGCGTTCGTAGTGGTTGCCTCTGCCTAGTACTAGCGGACAGTTCTGATTATTTTGCTGTAAGGTGCCTAGCACGGAGGAAAAGCGTTAGTATATCCATAAATTCCACCAACTACGCACACAATACTGGTCAAATGGTTTCGCCAGGCCACACATACCAACCTGCGCTGCGGGATTCGCATTCCTTTGTGCTACACAACAGGTGCACAGTGCGCTAAGGATTCCGCAAACACCATGAGCATTTATAAACGTGCGGGCCGTTCCCGAAGGCGCGCCCCACCCTACATTCTCCTTGTCCCCCACAGGAGAGCTACCCTCAAACATCAATGGGCTAGCCGTCACCACTACTAACGGTGTGACTGTGGTCGCTAGTGCTTCCTGTCACTTCTGAGATACCCAGCCTCACCAACCGACAGAATGCATTTTCAATTCCAGTCGCTATCTCGCAAGCGCAACTGTCGTAGAGCCGAAAAATGCAGTGTATCAAGGACGAGCATGGCAAAGCCACCTCCAACTGCTGCTCAGATCGTAACCCTACAAATATGCACGCATGCAGATACACATCAACTCCTGCCATCAGGCATCCTGCAACGCAAACATGCTCGTGTCTGGGCCCCCAAGATGAGCTTGTTTCTAAGCACATACTTCCTGGGGGAAAACGTGAGATATCACGACGACAGTGAAGGCTTCGCCAGAGTGCGGCTGTACACGCGCAAGCACCCAAACTGTACAAAGCACTACGGTTATGCATGCGGATCCCCAATAGACAAAGCTTACTTCGACTAGAACAAGTCCTATCAGTATACAGAGCTGCCTTCAACCAGAACAACCGAACCGCGCCCAAGGTTAAAGTTAACTGCGCAGACGCTGTGGGCTCCACGGAGTGCCATTGCTGAGTCGCTACTTGTTCGACGGCCAACGACAATCGCAAATGTTCAAGCAGCTGGGGAAACGTTATGTGAGCGCAGACCCATGGCCGGCTCCCCACTCGCTTCTACCTAGTTTGGCGGGGTGATATGAGCTGTGTGCCTTGAGATGCCGAGTTAAAACCAAGACCAGTGGCATTCATAAATTGCATATGCTCCGAACATAAAACAGCTTTGCTTCCACCGCTTGACCAGAAACGCCAACCTGCACGAATTGTTGCGCTGCTTTTTGCGTTATGCAATAGACACACAATGCGCTACGTGA
>NW_013549047.1:0-6551 GCF_000499425.1 Eimeria acervulina | reverse complement strand
TGGATGAGTGATGGGTGTGGTGCAAAGGCATTTGGTGCCTGGTGCGCAGGGGTTTGCTAAATCTTGAGCAAGTGCCTCTTTGCCTTGTGGGCAGTCGATAGTTGGCGAGAGGAAAGAGGAGATGCATGGGCAGCACTGGCAACGCTAGAGCCAGTTGGCGCGTGACGGGCGGTTGAGGGGAGATTCCCAAGTGCCCTGGGTACGATTGAATGCAACGACGATTCTGCGCAGAAGGTGAGCGCTGGAAATACCGAGAGAGAATAGAGAGACGGGAACGGTCAATATTTGTTGCATTGGTGACAGTGTGGCATTCCCCACATATATTGTCGATGAGTAGGTGTTTAGAGGGAGAGTTGTGGGTGGATGCAGTGTGTCATATGGAAATATTCCGTGCTCAGCGCTTGGATGATTGGGCAGCATTCCATGACAGCAGACCAGTGTGCAGCGTCGGGGGCATCTTGTAGAATGGCATTGGAGCAGGGATAGTTATATGGGTGTGAGTGGGCCTGAGGATGGCAAGACTTGCGGCCTGGATATTGGATATTTGTGGACGCATGGCATAGGCGTTTGAAGACGTTGGCGGTGTGGTGCACAGCTGTTTGGGCAGGCGCTGCGCGTGCCGCGTTCTGCGTTCGGCCCTTCGCCACGCCTCACCCTCCTGGGCCTGCATGCGACTTGCACTTTCGTGATCTCGCGCACACTCATCACCAACTCGTAGGATGAATTTTCAGTGATGGGCGAACGGGTAGATGGGATCTAGAAACTGGACGAAAGGCGACGACATCATGCATAGCGAGGAGTGGACTATGCGCAAGTTGGTTGTTGTTTTGTATTGTGGAGTAAGCATGCGTGCTTGTCACAGTCTGCGCGTGTTGGGCAGCCGTCGATGAGGATGGTGTTCGATATTGTGTTGGGTTGTTCAGGGTCTCGAGGTGGGTAAAAGGCTGCATCAGCCGTATTTGTTGACGCAAATAAGAAGGTTTGCATCATCATCGAGACGGTGGCACCGCGGAGAACGAATTTACCATATGAACTCTACAGTGTGTGAAGGTCCCTACAGGATTTTGGGTCGATGTATGCACTGGCATTTGTTGGGCGCTAGATGTTGCGCGTTGAAACGGAAGGCGCCACGTCGGGGAGACTCGCATCGCTGGCTCAGGAAGTGTGTTTTTCTTGCCCGCCGATTGGTGGGATCCCTCCGGACAGTTTAGCACCGATCTCATGGATGATTGGGTGACCAGGAACAGCGCAAAGCTGTTTTGTGCATCTTGTAGCTGTGGCGACGACATTTTGCGCGCCTTGCCAAAGTGGCGGGATTGCGTGTGGTGAATGGCACTGCATGATGTATGGCTTGCCTCTCCCATGCTTACGGATGCACAGCCGCGACGCACGCAATTTGGCGGGTATAGCTGTGAGATAGACGTTCAGGTGGCACTGAAGCGCGCGTATGGTCCGCGTCTGGTTTAGTTGCGTGATGTGGACGCGGCAGGAGTCGTGATAAGCATGGGGCAGCTGGGCGACAGTTGAGGGATGTTTGAGGGAACGCGCACAGTAATGCTGTCGTGCGTAGGGGCGAATGGCGTTACACACAGGACGAGAGGATTTCGAACAACCAGCAAGGATGCACGGACGTTACTAGTCTATTTGGGATGCATTCGAGGAGTGTGGATGGCGTCAGTGAGGATGCAGTAGTTTGAGAAAGAGAAGGGGCCGTGTGTGGTTGTTTGCACTACCTCTGTTCTGGCACGTTTGGATGAGTGCTGGGTGTGGTGCAGAGGCATTTGGTGGCTGGTGCGCAGAGGTTTGGTAAATCTTGAACACGTGCCTCTTTTCCTTGTGGGCAGTCGATAATTGGCGAGAGGACCGAGGAGATGCATGGGCAGCATTGGCAATGCTAGTGCTCGTTGGTGCGTGGCGGGCGGTTGAGAGGTGATTCTCAAGTTCCGTGGTAGGTGAGGATGAGCCTGTGATAATATGTCTCTTGCTGGCGATGAGATTGATGGACGGCGATGGACGGCGTGAGTACTGCGCTGCGCATCTGTGGTGGAGCAAGGGTGGTGGCATTGGTAGCACGGGTGTGAATAGGCCTTGGGACGACGAGGCTTGGGCCTTTCTACAGGATATTTGTGGAAGCATCGGATCGTTGGGGAAACGGTGCCCGGCGGTGAGGCAGAAGGGTGCCGTACCAAAGGCCGATTCACATCAAGAATTGGCCGAGATTGCTCATGGGGTTTGGTGTGCGTCTAGGATCCGCCTTAGGGTGTGGAGAAGCAGCTTGGGTCAATTTCTCTGGGTTTTTCGTTGCATGGGAAGCTGCATCAACTGTTGGTTGCGTGGGAAGCTGCATCAACTTTGACGGTTGACGGGTGTACGAAGTTGACACGTGCGAAACGGCCATTGTGCAGAGAACGAAGTCATTGTGACCTAGGCGACAGCCAGCACAATGGAATGCCGCTACCCCGGTGAGTGGGGTGGAGCGTGTCTCCAGGCAGTACGGGCGATGCGAGGTGGAGAACTGCCCGGCGCGTGATTTGCCTACATTTTAAAATTTTGACTGGGTGTTCGTCTTTGCGGAGGCATGCGGAAGCACTACTCGCACATGTGGTTCCCCGTTTTGAGGGAAGGCCCCACAAGGTGAGGCACCCTATCGGGCTGTACATAGTAATGGCATTGGACAAAGGTGGCTTTATTATGTGTGGCAGGAACACCTTTGTCGCAAGTACGCTGCCATGTGTTTTTGAAGCGATCAATGTGCACGTGGCACTTGCATATAAGACTTCGACGATCGAAGATTTTTTCAAGGAACGTTTTGAGCTGAGACCGCAAATTTCATGAGCGCTCTTGACGTCGTTGAAGAACATTGTTCTTCTCTTTAGTATTCCTGGTCTAGTGAGGTCAGCCGTCGTGTGAATGCGTGGGACCGGAGGAGCATTTCGTGTGTCTTCGAGCTTTGGAGGGAACTGAAATCACATTCCGTGATATTCCATAGATAGCTGAGATTTGAATAAAAGCGACGGTACAAACTGGCGCAGATGACCCATCAACCATTAGGCTGCTGAGCAGGCGCAATGTCGCGGAATTGCTAGTAGTGCGTGTGTAAACTTTGAGCTTGAACTTCCAGTGAACAGGAACTCTTTGGACAGCATAGACCGACTGCAAGATATGCAGTTGGAGAGTTATCCATATAACATGGGGTGAAGGAACTACTTGGGTGGCGATTTGACCTATGTGTCACAAGAGCAAGACAGTCATTGCGTGCAGGACGTTGTTGGTCAACGGTACTCTGTATTTTAGCAGCTCCTTTCTACCAAAAGACGGTTTTCTCCCACATGCTATGGAGTGATTGCCCAGGTTTGAAGGCAGGCTACGTTATTTGCAGAGAGACACAACGAGTCCAAGATGGATGTATTGGCAACTGGTTAGGATGGAAAAGCCCGCGGCGACGTGAACCTAACTTTCTGGCTTGTCACTGAGGTTCAGGACACCTGATTTCCTGGAGTCCGGTTTTGTTTCCGGTACTACCATTACACGCATATCTATTCGCTGGCGTTGCTGCATATTTCTACTCAGCATGCCCGTGTTCCACAATGTCAGCGCATTATGTGAGTCGTTCTAACCAGGGAAGATCTGTAACTGATGAATTCTCTCGACTGTAGTTCCTAAGAGGAATAACACTGCGCTGGTCACCACGCTGTTCTGTCATTTGGCCTTCATTCATTTTCCCATCAAAAGCAAAGCTTTCGTTTGCGACTAGAACGCATGAACCAGCTGTTGCCGTTTACTTGCAATGTGACAGCCAGGATTGCATCCGCAGCTTATGCATATTTCCACGTAGCCAAACCAAGTAAATTGCAATCGGGATGTCTTCGTATGTAGGCAAAACCGCACATTCAAAGCCTTTCGAAAAAAAAAGACCCTGGATGCGTGGGCGAAGGGAGTGAGTTGAACAGGGCATTTACAAACATTATTCTGGAATAGGAATGGCCCTCACTCAACTCATGGCTGAGCTGGCGCAACTTCGCAGTCGATCCTCATTGCTTGCTTGTTTTGTGCCGTCAATTGTGGAACCATGCCGCAAAAAAACAGGCTACCCAGCAGCAGACGTAGCGGTAGCTAGGCGTGGTTCAGCTAGCAAATGACGTTTACTGTACAAAGAGCTACTCCGTGAATGCTTTCCTTTTTCCTACAGGCAACGCGTCACGTGCAAACTTTTGATGGGCATCTTTAAAGCGTTTTCCAGGGCTGTCTTTTCGTAGAGCCGTTAAATTCAGCAACCGGCAGTTCAAGGGCATACGGTCAGTGCAGGCATCGTACCCTGTTCTGGCCGCCCGTAAAAGAGCGCAAAGCAGTTGGGTTCTACATATATTTAATGCAGCAAGAACTGGATTACTTTGGGGAACCAGATACCCTGGCAAAGCCAGATATTGCTTGCAAGCCGGCCAACAGGGGCTTTTATGTATTGCTTTGTGTTGAAGGAGACGCTTGAAATTTAAACAACAGAAAGTTCGTCAAGACCGTGCTCTCAACGCAGAGGATGTCTTGCTGTCGACAATGCTTCTTTTTATTGCCAGCCGAACTACACCACAAAGCGTTCGAGTTTTCCGGGGGTAGAAAGCAACAATAACGCTAGATTTTTGTTTAGGAACAGTAAAAGCCACGTGCAAAAAAAAACAGCGGGGCCTTTTTGGGCACTTAAGTAAACTTCGTATCAATATTGGTGAGTACATATAGTCTCGGTTAGTGGTTAATTCAGCTGGTTATTATTCGATCCGCATGGGTTTGCAGTGTGCACCATGTAGACGGTCATATATGGGGTCGGCACGCTCAAACAGATTGTAGGCGCCATCGAGAGGCCCCGTAAATAAATGCAGAACGATTTGATCAACATGTTCCCTTTGTCCACATGCACATTCCGACCAGTTTAATTTTTGGATAGGTTCATCATGAGGTTGCATCTTCATCAATAATAACGCAAGTGGTTTTGTACATTCATCCCGAGCCCATGTGCAGTCTAAGAAATTGAGCAGTGAGAGGAACGCTGAGAGGAGCACGGGAGGCAAAACGACGCAAAATGTCCTTTTTCTTCCTTACTTTACGACGTATTACGACGTAGATTTGGCTTTGCACTAGGAGATGGTTTCTCCACACTAGATGGACTGCTTGTCCAAGTTCGTCGTCAGGCTGCTAAGGGCAGTGAGAGAGCTGGCATTATAGCTGTTGAGCTGCGAAAAGAAATCCCTGAATGCCATTTTAGTGAATGCCCTTGCTCCTTATCACCCCAAGACAGATATACAGTGTTTCGCTGCTTTTTCTAGACGCCGACTTGTGTGCAGTCCATGTAAGTTCCCGATGGGGGCGGTCCCCTTGTATAACAAGCGACTGATGCCGAGCTGTTTGGTCATATCACTGCCTAGCTTTCGTGAATATCTGTGTTACCTCAGGAAACGTGGATTAGTGAATTATGTGGGCTGATAGTGAGTTGTTAATGCTTGTACATGGATACCCTGGCTGATAGACAGATGGTCGCGTGCAACGCGCTACATGGCATGGTCCTGCGATCCCCAGCCTCCCGGATGTTTCTGCTGGGGCACAACGGCTGTTATCTGTTTCCGCTGAGCGTGTGAACAAATAATTCGTATTCTCTGCCGCCTTTGTCATGCCGTTGGCTAGTGCGTCTTGCTTGTACTGGCGGGTGATTGGTGTGCGTGCTGCAAGGACGCATTACTTGTTGGCGAATGCGCAACGGTTAACTGTGAAAATGTTCCATTGCCCTGATGTTTATTCGAGCGCTGCCATTTTTCGTTTCCGCGGCCTCATGCAGTACAGGATAGCTCTTTTGAGAAGTGCAGATTATGCACTTGCTTGATATGTTCACCTCAGCGAGTTCGTCGTGGCCTCTTCTTATTCGACAGAAATATCGCCAGCCGGTCTTACGTGGTTCTCGCTATGATGTATACACGTGTTGAGTGCGAAGTGACTTAATAGAACGTGACGAGGTCTCAGTACTCCTGTACATTAAGATGGCGTGTCATAACTGGTTGCACTTATTCGTGGCGCCGCGTTGCATCGCAGCTCCTTATTGAATAAGCAATAAGACAAATCGTCAGCTGAACTCATGGATGAGTTCAGAAGGCCCGTGCAGTACAGATCAAAAGTGAACGTTTAAGCTCAGACCGCCATTGCGGCTCAACTATAATCGTGAAAGAAAGGAAACACAAGCATTAGCGCACCCCATGACAAACTGTATCTGCTTTATAATGTTGCTGTCACTCGCGGCTTGCACGCCGTGCATATGATTGATGAACAAGCGTGCGTGCTTGATCGTAACACGTACTGACCATTTCTCTGTAGTGGATAAGAATATGGATGGAATTTTCGCTTTTTCTTCGAGCGTATCTCAACAATACAACAGTAACCTATGCCATTGCCTGTTTGAACCCGCATGCGGTGCGTTCCGATTCAGAGGGTGTGTTGCTTCTTTACTTCCGTCAGCGAAAACGCTTTCACCCTCTCTTTAACACTGTTGTGATTTGGCGCATTAGGACATTGCT
>NW_013549048.1:0-5693 GCF_000499425.1 Eimeria acervulina | reverse complement strand
GCTGCTGCTGCTGTTGCTGCTGCTGCTGTTGCTGCTGCTGCTGTTGCTGCTGCTGCTGCTGCTGGTTTGCGTTGGCGTTTGCTGGGGTGTCTGGGCAGAGGGAAGACTCAAGATATAAAAATCGTCTTTGTATTTCTTCTTCATTTATTTTAATTTTCATCTTTGTTTTTGTTTTTGTTTTCGCATGCATTTCTGCTGCTTCTTCTTGCTGCGACTGGCGCCAATCCTTCAGCGACACCACCAACTTCAGCAACGTGTCTGCTGCTGCTGCTCGCAGCTGCTGCTGCAGCAGCAGCAACGGCTGCTGCTGCTGCTGCCGTGCTGCTGCTGCTGCTGTCGTTACGTCTGCAGACCACCACACACACACACACAACACAAATCTCGTAGCAGCAGCAACAGCAGCAGCAGCATCTTATCCCTCTTGTTTATACAACTCTATATACATACATATATGCATACACATATATACACATGTATACAGAGATATATACGCATTTATATACATATATTGGATATATACATATACATATATCTATTATATATATGTATATATATATAAATTATTTATATATACATATATCTTTTATATATATAATGTTTAAATATAAACTGCATGCGTATAAAAACAAACATGCGGCGCAAAATAATCATTTGTTTACCCCGCTTTATAAATTTACTTTGATTAATATAGTTAAAAAGAATTAAAAAAGAAGAAATATAATAATAAAGAGGTTGTCTCACCTGCTGCTGCTGCAGCAATCTGCCGCAGTGTCTGTACACCTCGCAGCAGCACATCATCAGCAGCAGCAGATAAATCAAAAGCAGCAAACAGCAGCACAAGCAGCCTGGGAGCAGCAGCAAACAGACGCCCGAGAAACTGCACCACACACAGCTGCTGCTGCAGCAAATGCTGCTGCTGCTGCGCCTGCTGCTGCTGCTGCACCTGCTGCTGCTGCTGCTGCACCTGCTGCTGCTGCTGCTGCGGAGGTAGCAGCAGCGGCAGCACCGCATTACCCACGAAGCAGCACAAGTTCAGACCCAGGGGCCCCTAAAGAAAATAAACAAACACAAAAGCATGCATAAATTAATTAAAAAGAAAAAACCTCTACTTGCAGCAGCAACTGCCAACAAACAACAGCAACAGCAGCAGCAGCAACAGCAGCAGCAGTATCAGCAGCAGAAGCAGCAGCATCAGCAGCACCAGCGGCAGCCTCCGCGCCAGCGGCATCTACCCCTGCAGCAGCAGCCCCAGCAGCAGCAGCAGCAGCAGCAGCAGCAGCAGCAGAAGTGCGCACCTCTGCTGCCTCCGCAAGGCAAATAACGATGTCTAGAGAAAGGCTGCATGCAGCTGCGTCTTTGATGCTCCTTTCAAGAGCTCGCAGCAGCTGCTGCTGCAGCAGCAGCAGCAAACCCTGATGCTGCCACAAAGAACTCGGCATGCCCTGAAGCACAACCCAGCAGCAGCAGCAGCAGCAGCAACAGCAGCGGAAGTGGAGCCGAATGAAGCTGCTGCAGCAGCAGCAGCATCAGTCGTTGGTGCTGTAGCAACGACAGCAGCAGCACTAAGCTCAGGAGTCTCCGCAGCAACAACTGCAGCACCCACAGAAGCAGCTACAGCAGCAGCAACCCCCGCAGCAGCAGCAACAGCAGCATTCGCAGCAGCACCCAAAGCAGCAGCAGCATCCGCAGCAGCAGCAACAGCAGCATTCGCAGCAGCACCCAAAGCAGCAGCAGCAGCAGCAACAGCAGCATTCGCAGCAGCACCCAAAGCAGCAGCAGCAGCAGCAGCAGCAGTACGTGGTACCTTGAGGAGCGTTAATATCATTTCTAGAGCCAGCTGTCTGCAGCGAGAGCTGCCGGTTTTGTTTGCTGCTGCAGCACCATAACAAATGAAGACTTTTTCATTTGTGCTGCTGATGCGCCCGCCTGCTGCTATGCGGCTGAAGGCCTGCAGCAGCAGCAGCAAATCCTCTACCTCTCTCGCCATCACAAGACATGCACCCATCTTGCTGCTGCTGCTGCTGCTGCTGCTGATGCTACTGCTGCTGCTACTGATGCTGCTGCTGATGCTGCTGCTGATGCTGCTGCTGCCTATGTTGGTGCTGCTGTTGCTGCGGTGACGCAGCGGGCCGTCAGGCGATGCTGGCGCAGCTGCCCCCCTTTCTGCTGCTGCTTTTGCTGCTGCTGCTGCTGCTGCTGCTGCTGCTTCTGTTGCTGCTGCGTAGGATTCAAACGACTCGGGTGAACTTGCAGGGATATCTGCTGCTGCTTCTGCTGCTGCTGCTGGAGATTGTGGTGCTCGTGGGGTGTCTATTGCTGTCGCTGTTGTTGCTGATGTTGCTTCTGTTTCTGCTCCTGCTGCAGGCGTGTCCTCTGCTTCAGCAGCAGCAACAGCAGCAGCAGCAGCAGCAGCAGCCGCAGCAGCAGCTGTTGCTGCTGCTGCTTTTGCTGCTGGGCTTATCTTATCACATAGAGAGGACTCCTCAGCCTCTCTCGCTACTGCTGTTGCATCTGCTGCTGCAGCTCCTGTTGCTGCAGCAGCTGGTGCTGCTGCTGGTGGGGTGTCTCCTGCAGCAGTAGCAGCAGCATTCACTCGTTCTACTGCTGAAGTATGCAGCGACTTCGCAGCTCCTGCTGCTGTTGCTGCTGCAGCTGCTTCCGTCTCTGTTGGGGCTTCTGCTGCTGCAGCTTCCCCATTTGCTGCTGCCGCTGCTGCTGCTGCTGCACTCGCCTCTGCCTCGGCCTCAGAAGCGGCAGCAGCAGCAGGAGGAGGAGGAGCAGCAGCAGCTGCTGCTGCTGCGTCTGCCCTGTGGAGGAGCTCCCCAAGGGCTTGCAGCAGCGCAGTATGTGCTGCTTTGCTGGCGTTTGTTGCTGCTGCTGCTGCTGCTGCAGCAGCACAACCCGAGAAGAGAGCAGCAAATACTTGCAGCAAGTGAATTCCATGAAGAGGAGGAGATGAAGAAGAAAGCGAGGTGAGCAGACACCGCGCTGCTTGCTGCTGCAGCAGCACGTCGTCTGCTGCAGCAGCAATGCGGCATATTGCTGCTATCAGATGCTCCACTGTGCCTTCTGCTGCTTCTCCTGCTGCTGCTGCTGCTGCTGCTGATGCTGCTGCTGCTGATGATGATGACGATGCTGAAAGCGAACCAGCCGGAGCAACCTGATGCTGTTGCTGCTCCTCGGCTGCAGCACCAGCAGTAGCAGCAGCACCAGCAGCAGCAGCTGCTGCTGCTGCAGGTGGTGGCTGCTGCAGCGCGTTGCCGGTCTGGATTGGTGCATCTGCTGCTGCTGCTGCTGCAGGTGCTGCTGCTGCGGAGGGGAGGGCCCCCAGAGACAGCAGCAGCTGAGCTAGCTGCAGCGCCTGCTGCTGCAGCTGCAGTTTGCTGCCGGGTTGAGACAAACAAATTGTAATAACCCTACATACAGGAGCAGCACAAAGCGAAGCAAAGAGAGACACAGGAACAGACCCTGCTGCTGCTGCTGCACTCTCTGCTCCGCCCCGTTGCAACTGCAACTCCTGCTGCTGCTGCTGCTGCTGCTGCTGCTCGTCAAGCAGCCGCAGCAAGGCTGCATCTGCTGCTGCTGCTGCTTCTTTTAAGGGCTTCCCCTTCTTACCCCCCGGAGCGGCGCGCTGCAGGCGCCCTACAGACTCGCGAATGAAGCAGCAGCTGCTGCAAGACAAGATCTTCTCTGCTGCTGCTGCTGCTGCTCCTGCTGCTCCTGCTGCTGCTGCTGGCAGCGGTTCGAGAGGCCGCTGGGGGCCCTCCTGCGGAGAGCTCATCGTGCAGGGGCCCCCACAAAGTAGCCCAAACCATCCAAACCCCTCTGTTGCTGTTGCTGCTGCTGCTGTTGCTGTTGCTGCTGCTGCTGCTGCTGTTGCTACAGCTGTGTGCAGCGTGGAGAGGCTGCTGCTGCTGCCGCTGGCGCAGTATCAGCTGCTCCTGCTGCAGCTGCAGACGCCGCTGCTAAAGGCTGCCGCCACTGCTACTAGAATCGCCCTTGCTGCTACTGCTGTTGCTGCTGTTGCTGCTGCTGCTGCTGCTGCTGCAGCTGGGGGCCGCGAGCCGCTGCAGCTAGCTAGCAGGGGCCCCTGTTTGCTGCTAGGGGCCCCCGCCCCTATTCAATGCATTGGATTGGGTCTCCCCGTTGCTGCTGCTGCTGCTGTTGCTGCTGCTGCTGCTGCTGCAGGCTACACAGACAGATAGAGCGGCCCCGCTGCTGCAGCAGCAACAACAGCAGCAGCAGCAGCAATAGCAGCAGCAGCGGAGGCGAAGGCCCCTAGGAGAAGAGACAGAGAAGGTTTTTAATGAGATAAATAAAAGCAAGCTAAACAAAATAAACAAATGAAGACAGCAGCAAACAAAAACAACAAAATGCATGAGGCCCCCCAGGGGCCCCTCATTGCTGCTGCTGCTGCTGTTGCTGCTGCTGCTGCAGTTGCTGCTGCTTTGTTTGTTTTTGTTTCTGTTTAATGCATTATTTATATTAATATAATTTTAATTATATATAATTATTTAATTATATATTTCTACTTTGTCTTTGCTCATCTCAATCTAAACAAAGACGAAAAAACAGAACGGCGGCCTCAACTCTGTTTATGTCATTTACTTTATTTTATTTATTTATTTATTTAATTAATTTATTTGTTTGTTTTGTTTGTTTAATTTATTTGTTTATTTTGTTTATTCGTTTGTTTGTTTATTTACATGCTTATTTATCCTAATGTGTATTTGTATGTCTGATTGTTTGTTTACTTTTATATATTTTATTTACTTCTTTATTTAATTCTTCTTGCTGTTCTTTTGTTTATATCTTCTCTTGTTTGTTTATTTCTTTGTTTGCATGTCTTTGTCTTTGTTTATTTTGTTTATCTATTTATCTATTTACTTCTTTTTTATTTAATTTATTTTATTTATTTGTATGTTTGCTTAGATTCGTACATCTGTTTATTTATTATTTAGTTTGTCTGTTTACATTTGTTCGTTTGTTTATTTGTTTTATTTATTTTATTTTATTTGTTTATTTGTTTATTTATTTCTTTCTTCACTTTGTTCGTTTTTGTTTATTTGTTTATTCTTTTGTTTTTGTTTTCATAACAGATGCAGCAGAAGCTGCTGCTGCTGCAGCAACATCTGCTGCAGCAACAGCAACACTAGCATAAGTAGCAGCAGCATCAGTAGCAGCAACAGCAACAGCAGTAGCTGCAGCAGCAGCAGCAGCAGCAGTTGCTGCAGCAGCAGCAGCAGCAACCTCGGGCAAATTTTATTTATTTCGCTGTCCAACCAAAAAACAAAATAATATAAATAATTATTTATTTAACTATTTATATTTATTTATATTTATTCAATTTATTTATATTTGTTTATTTGTATTTATTTACTTATATTTATTTATATTTATTTATTTATATTTATTTGATGTGCACTCTAAGTACTTCACTAATTAACAAAAAGTCTACAAAATAATTATTTTATTTTGCTCTTTTTATATATTTTATTATTTTATTTATTTTAATTAATTTAATTTAATTTTATTATATTTATTCTAAGTAATTTACTTCATTGTGTTTATAACACAACATAAACCCTCTACGCTCTCAAACCCTATACACCCACAACCGCCTAAATTCAAAACCTGCAGCAGCAGCAGCTGCAGCAGCAGCAGCAGAAGCTGCCGCTGCTGCTGCTGCGGCT
>NW_013549049.1:0-6505 GCF_000499425.1 Eimeria acervulina | reverse complement strand
GCGCGAAGGTAGCTTGTTCGGAGGCGGGTGGGTGGCTGTGAATTTGTGCGAAGGAGCTTGTTCTGGTTTGGGCGTGTATGTATGAGTAGCTGCTGTGTGATGCTACAAGAATTGGTTGTGCTGAATCAGAAGGTGAGTGGAGTGTGCACAAAATGCACCCGAGACGAGAGTGGAGTGTGCACAAAATGCACCCGAGACGAGGGGCGATACTCTTCACACAGTTTCGGACTTTTCCATGCTTCTGTCGGACTGCGTAAGTGCATGAAAGGGAATCGGTAGTGACAGAGCAATTGCTGAACCTCAGCCACGAGCTGGGTTTTAATCAATTGTTGTGTTCTGGTTTTACGAGGATGCCGACGCTTGGTGACGGATGTGGCTATGTAGGAGGCTCGAGAGAAGGTGGCTCGCCAGCATTTTGTCGACGAACGATATTTAGTTTCCGTTGCTGCCCTCAGGTACTAGGCGTCTGGGGGAGTGGTAGTATGGCGCATAAGTCGCTAATGAGTGATGCGTTGAGGTGGGTGTGGGTGGGTAGGAAAGGATGTGGGATTGGCCAGTGAACAACTGGTAGGCTTCTTGCACTCCTCGTCGTGTCAGTATTTTGGAGGATTCCCAAGATCGATCTACTAGTGGTGCGTGAGGGTAGCTTGTTCGGAGGCGGGTGGGTGGCTGTGAATTTGTGGGACAGCGTTTGTACATCGCCGGGCGTTCAGGGATGAGTAGCTGCTAAGTGATGCAACAAGAATTGGTTATGCGGAATCAGAAGGTGAGTGGTGTGTGCACAAAATGCACCGGAGACGAGGGGCGATGCTGCTCACGCTGTTGAGGGCTCTTCCACGCTTGTGTGGGACTGCGTAAGTGCATGAAAGGGAATTAGTAGCTACAGAGCAATTGCTGAAGCTCAGCCACGAGATGGGTTGTATTCTATTGGTTTGCTCTTGTTGTATGAGGATTCAGACGCATGGGAACGCCACGGGCTATGAAGGAGGCTCGAGAGAAGGTGACTGGCCAGCATTTTGCCGACGAACGATATTTAGTTTCTGTTGCTGCCCTCAGGTACTAGGCGTCTGGGGGAGTGGTAGTATGGCGCATAAGTCGCTAATGAGTGATGCGTTGAGGTGGGTGTGGGTGGGTAGGAAAGGATGTGGGATTGGCCAGTGAACAACTGGTAGGCCGCTTGCACTCCTCGTCGTGTCAGTATTCTGGAGGATTCCCATGATACTAGCGGTGCGTGAGGGTAGCTTGTTCGGAGGCGGGTGGGTGGCTGTGAATTTGTGGGACAGCATTTATATGTTGGCCAGCGTTTATGGATGAAAAAGCGCTGTGTGATGCAACAAGAGTTGGTTGTGCTGAATCAGCATGTGAGTGGTGTGTGCACAAAATGCACCGGAGACGAGGGGCGATGCGCCTCACACTGTTGCGGGCTCTTCTATACCCGCAGGCGCAACGAATTCAGCACTTGGGGGTGTGAAATGGGCGTCAACTATGGATGCGCGTATGGCGAGTGAGAGTTAGTTCTGCATTATGAAGGCTGCGTATGCTATGCATCAATTGACCCACTCACCATCTTGCTGTACAGAACCACTGCAATCAGCTTTCCATTGAGGAAGGGCCGTGGCAGATTGCTGCTGGAAATGCTGCCACTACTCTTTGCACAAAGGAGCTTCGTTACAAAAAGCGTTTGCTATTTGTACCAACGCGGGTATTCTTCTACCGTTGAGATGCTGCTCCATATATGTGAGTTTATTTTTACGGCCTGTAAGACGGCAGTGCGTCTGGCTGTCTTTTCATTTCCATTTTACACTCGCTTTCAATCCGAATTAGCGGTCTCCAGGCTCGTCCACCTGCTTGTTGATTTATTTCATTGCCTAGGCGTTAAAGCAGTGTAGTGACAGGATGCTACCAAATATTCATATCGCTCTCCGAATCACGGCGTTTAGTGCTCCATCGGGCAGTGTAGTTGCATGCATGGCAGACATCATGATTCGTTTCGCATTAGCGAATACGTTCAAAGAGTATGCATCCTTTACGGCGTAGTAGCCCTTGGCGAATTTGGCATAGCCTATCGCGAGGGGTGAGTCTGCCAATCTTTGAATGAGTGTGGGTCATAAAGGAGCAATCGCTCACTCTTCGCGATTTACGTTGGACCGCAATGGGCCGAAATGTGTTCGATGAAAACCGAGCAGGAAGGCAGGGTTAGGGCACTGAAGGCGTCGAATCAATCAGCTAGTACGCTTGACATAGCGACTCTGGACGTGGGATGGCTTATCCATGGCACCTGGGTACTGGGCTTTTTCCACCAGGGATGCGCAGGTGTTGACGTGCCTGTATGTAGGAAGCACGAACCTTTTTTTTAAAGCAAAGTCACGGTTATACAGCACACGGCGTTAAACAAGCCATACGATGACGGCCGCGTTTGCGATTTGATGAAGTGGGTGCCTTTAGATATAACTGTGTGACTAATAAAGAGAGTGGGACACCAGATCATTGATGCACTGGTGTGATATGCGTTAGCAGGAACGAGTAATTGATATGCATTAGGAGGCACGCGTATTTTAAACGCACGTGCGCTTTCCCTGTTGGGGCATTTCCAAATGCACGGGTCTATTGCTGTTGTGCGGTGGGGTTGTGTCTCCAACAAGCACAACTTGCAACATAACCGGCGTTATAGCTAACGCTAGTGAAGGTTTTGCAAGAATCACCACGCATTCCTACCATGCTACGCTGCTCCTTTACGGCGTCACCATTCATTGTTTCGGCTGCATCGAAAGTCGGGACTTCGGATCCGGCTTGCATTAAAGAGGCGGTGTATAATGTTCGCCTCCTGTGCTGATGGGATGTTTTAGGAGCCCCTGTGGCGAGACGCCTAGCCCAGACGAATCCCTGGGGCACATGGCGTGTTCGGACTGGGTCCACCACGCGTTGTTGCCTTTATGATGCTTTGGGCGCCGGGATCGTGATGCATTGCTGCTCAAGGGTTTGTCTCCTCCCGGCTGTTAAAAAGGAGCGTGCCGTCTGCAGAACCAGACCAGGTCAATTCAATCAGCAGCGCATCAGTATGCGAGCATGCTATACAGCGAGTGAGTGTGATTATCGTGCGTGGGCGAGTGGCATTAGGCCAGAGCAGAGGATCTGCACCGCAAGCAGAGCAGGACTTGAATTGGCGATATCGCAGTTTCTCTTGGAGGCCGGCAAGACCAACTGCCCCAATCGTCAACGCTTGGGGGATTGGCACGCAATCTTGTTGAAGTGCACAGAAACAGAATGCATGGTACATCTAATTTGAAGCAGGAGGCCTTCGCCGAGCATTCAGACATTGGTAGCGGCTACAGAATTCGGGTTCAATCTCGCCTTTTGTATTAGAGAACGCTGCTTAGACGTTTACGTGGTCCTGTGAACACGGCCGCAAAGCCGCACCTCCCGGACCGTTTCTGAGCTGGGCTGCTCAGAAAGCGTCGAACTCGTCTGGTGCTCGTAAGAGCGTGAGTGTGCATCTGTTGCATGTGCGAGTAGAAGAAGGGCCACTCAAATAATTTCCACCTAGCAATACTGGCGATTCAGCTGCATGTTTCTCGGTTGCATGCAGAAGCATCCGAGGCCTGAGGGGAGGCTGAAACTCCGTTGCATGCTCACGGTACAACGGCCAGGCTTTATCTTGGCACCATCAGCTCTCGGCAGAGCAGCGGACACAAGAGATGATATCTCTGTGCATCTTGGAACTGTGCTTTGATAGACGCTTGCAAGTGCGTGGTGAAATGAGCAGTTTGCAACCTGAATGGGTGCCAGATAAATGGCATGAAGGCAGAGCCTTTGGTGGCTTTGCAGCGGGTCGAAGACTGGATCTGCAGCATATATTGCAGACATGAGTAGCTGTTTCGAGGATTGTAGGTCCAGGCTCGCTCCACTGTTTGCTTGGCTGCTGTAGACTGAAATTCTGCAGTGTATAAATAGAGCCTTTGTGGATTGCGGTGTACCGTGCCTTGGTCTTTTGCTGAGCTGGATCAATCGGTGCATGAGTCTGTGTAGGTGTGCAAGATGTAAACCAGGGTGGCAGGATTAAGCAGACCGATAAGGCCACTCACACGTTTGCTACAAAAATTAGTGACATAGTTGGCATTTATTATGATGTTAGCCTACCAAGAACAGGCACCTCAGCGCACATGTTGCTATCCGTTAAGTACCCTTTTGCCAGCTTGTTCGAAGCCCTCTCAAACTAGTTGTCAGTTTGGAAGCACTGGACACACCACAAATAATGCCCGGGTTCTGTAGGTGTAGGTGAGTTGCTCTACCACTCCCAACCCCAACCACCAGAACGGTAGACTCGTCAAGTGCGGGAACGACCTGAACCCCGCTCAAAGCGTTGCCTTACCGTCGATTAGAATGGACGATGACTTTGAGTGCCTCCCCCACCGCCCGTTTGACCACTTCTGAATACGCTGTTTTGCAGCTATAGTGGCTGGAAATATGAACGTCTCTTGATTCCCCAGGATCATGGGAAACTGCAAAGAGACTTACGTGGATCTGCCCAGTTCAATGTGGCAGTGGATTGGCGCTTCGGAGCAACCTGCAGCTGGAGGTGAGAGTGCGGCTGACCCCTGTGCCTGGGCGGCTTCGCGAGAGGCTCAAGGGTAGCGCTGTAAGCGATGCAGATGCTGCCATGGTGTGAGCTGCGCTGGCAATGCTTCAATATGTTCGGGTGCTCTATAGCCAGTGCGTGCTAATAAAATGTTGGAAGGAATGGAATTAGGACAGTCAAAGTGATGCACACTCCAATCACGTCCGGCCTCGTATGACAAATGTAGGGGCTTCGCATAATGAATGCCACGGGTAGTCGGCTCTATCGTAAAAGCGGGAAGGACTGAATGTGGTTCGCCGGGGTGGGAAGCGTTGACGTGTCCGAGACCAGAGCGTACGGAACCCTTATTTTGCTGCGTGATACGACTGACCTTCGCCGGACACTGTTTGTTGCGTTATCGTCGGCTGAAGTATTCGCGTTCGCCATCCCCGTATGCTTTGGAAAACACAGCGAAGGCTTTTTGTCCGGTGTGAACGGGTTTGCGTGTGCTGTTTGCGACGTTGCGCAGCGTTTCGTGGCGGATCGCATGAGATGCGATACACGTGCTGGTGAAAGCATGGGACTAGATCTGGAATCGCCACGCCTGCAGCACACCCTGTTCTGGTGTGATATGCACACGAAAGACACCATACCGCTTGGCCACGTGGCGTTGAATTGGTATAGGCTTTACGCTTGCGCGCATTGCAGTAGGGGAACCAAACTCTGCGCATGATGTTCAGGCCTAAAGTGTGGCACTTAACCTTTTCCCCTACCCAGCGAAACCAAACACGTGCATGCAGCTGGCTTTCCCTGTGAAGCGATGGATTGTTTCGGCACCTCTGTTAAATAACTCGGAAATACATGCCTGCGAACAGCAGAAGGGGACTCTACTTGTAGAGGCTTTCCATCCGTACAGACGAAAGAATACTTTAGGATTGTTGCATTGTACGAAAACGGAGTAGGTGACCACAATGATGTATTTACTTACAGGGTTATTGATGGTGTATAACTCAGGTTGGGCAGGCACGAAATTAGTACACCATTAAACAGAGCAAACTCCTGAGGCCACGATAGCTCGCGCCGACGTTGAGCATAGCGTAGGCCCTAACAGTGGGATGGGCTGCAAAAATCGCTTAATGCTTGCAGACGGGCTGCAACGACATTGTGCGTTTGCATCAGCTGTTGCAATGGGCGTCAAGCTACACCACGGAAGTAGGCAGCTTGCCTTTTAGCTAGTGCGTGCATCCCAGACAACTTTGCTTTCATTAGCAGAAGTGCCTGGCAGTCGCACCAGGAGACCGCTTGCAGCGTTCTCATTTTCTTGCGCTCTATTCCAAATCGGCCAAGCCATGCGATGAGTTGGCTTCTGAAGTTGGTGCTGCTTGCGGTGGTGAGAAGCATGCGTGCACTTGCATGGCAACTATGTGACAGCTGCAAAGGGAACGAAAGCCAATGGCCATAGGGGACAAAACGAATCGATACTCTACTCACGAAGGTAAGCTGCATTCCCAAATACAAGTCCCTACACGTTCCTGATGCAGAGTGTACGATGCGTATTGGCGTCCGCAACATCATTACTCTTGAAAGATTCCTATGGTCTGCTGTGGGGACTCCAGCCTTCACAGTCACATCACATGTCCTACGCTGGCAGATGCTTGCCACCCGGCCGGCAAGGCTGTTAATGCTGGAGAGCAAGATGCTGCGCCTTCGCGTTCGCAAGAGCTTAGACAGCACCACCAAATCGGGCCTTGCACGATGCTGTTGTCGCAAGGCGATCCACGATCAGCCAGACGTGAGTTTCTAGCAACCGATATTGTGTTTTGGATAGCTATGGTTATTGTGAGACATGTCATTTGCCTTTCAGCGTGTGCGTTCACGTGGCGTGCCTTCGTGTCTGGCAATAGGGTACCTGCGGAGGCAGTCGCCGGCCAGGCAGCGCTCCTAGTGGAT
>NW_013549050.1:0-5701 GCF_000499425.1 Eimeria acervulina | reverse complement strand
ATATATATATATATATATATATATGCATTAACTTCCAAAACAAAAAATAGATAAGTATATGTAAAAAAGAAAGATACAAATCAAGTAAATATATAAATGTATATATATATATATATATGAATGCATATAGATATAAAAGTAAATATATACATATATAGACAAATAAATACTTTGTAACATATATATATATATATATATATGTATGTATGTATATATATAAACAGATGCATATCTCTGCATGCCGTTACTGGTGTTTGTGCATGCAGCGACATCACTGCTGCTCTTCTGGCCTTCTCCCCACTTAAAGAGCCCCGCTGCTGCATGCATGCATGCATGCAGGCTTGCATGCATGCATGCATGCATGCATGCAGGCTTCAGGGAGAATGTGTCTCCTTTTGTGTCTCCTTTTTCGTTTTCTTCCTCTAGACAAATATCTCTTATAGATTATTAATGTATAATTATTTGGTGGTTTGCTTATAACTGCGCTGAATGTTTTAAAACTCTCTTAGAGCCTCAGCAGCAAACGCAAGTACTTGCTGCTGCAGCAGCTTCTGCTGCTGCTCTTGCTGCTGCTGCTCTTGCTGCTGCAACAGTTTGCTGCTGCTGCTCTTTGCCGCTACAGCAATTTCAGGCTTCTGTGCAGCCTACCTCGTAAGTCAGTTAGTGTGTATTTGTTTGTGTATTTGTTTGATTGTTTGTTTGTTTCTTTATTTGTCTATTTATTTATTTATTTATTTATTTGTTTATTTTCTCCCAGTGTCTTCATAGATATATTAACATGCATGCAAGTTGGGGCTTTATATTTTTGGGTTTTGTTTGTTATTGCTCCCTAAGGGCCTCTGCGAAGAAGGCCATTTCTTTTCTGCTGCTGTCCAGTGCAGCAGGAAGCTCTTTTTTTGCTGCAGCCATCAGCAGCAAAGCATCAGTTAATCTTTTTTGTAAGACAGTAATAAAGTACACCCTTAAAGAGACTGGAGGAGAAGCTGTAAGCAACGCAGCAGCACCAAGCCTTTACCTTCTTTAATCCAGAGACAAAGAAGCAGCAGCAGCAACAGCAACAGCAACAGCAGCAGCAGGAACAACAGGAAGGCAAGCAGCAGAACCAACAGGAACAGCAAAAATGATGCAGCTGCTGCTGCGGTGGAGGTAGGAACAGCAACAGCTGCAGCTAAGCAACACTAGCAGGATTGGTAGCAGCAGCAGCAACAGCAGCAGCAACAGCAATAGCAGCAGCAAGAGCAACAGCAACAGCAACAGCAGCACCAGAAGCAACAGCAACAACAGCATCACGACGACAACAGCAGCAACAAAAGCAACAGTAGCAGCAGCAGCAGCAGCAGCAGCAGCAGGTGGAGGGAGGCTTGATGTACTGATTCTGTCCCTCAAGTGCAGTGCCTCCATTGGGGGGCTAGCTAGCTGAGCTTGCTTGGCTAGCTGGGCCTGGCTAGCTAGCTGTCTCTGTGCAGACAGCTGATCAAAGGCTAGAGCCACATGACGGAGGCTGGGATCGTCTCCAGCACCCCACACTTTCAATCTTAGTAATTGGGGTGCCTTCTCATACACTGCAAACAGCTCCATCAGCACCTCCTTCACTTCCTTAACACAAAACAAACAAGCTAAACCTCTCCGGTTGCGGTTTAGGGTTTAGGGTTTAGGGTTTTGAGTGCAGGGTTTGGGATAGGGATTCAGGGGCTACGGCTTACTGTTTAGGGTTTACTGTTTCCTGTTTACTGGCTAGGGTTTAGGGTTTAGGGTTTAGGGTTTACTGTTTACTGTTTAGGGTTTAGGGGTTACTATTTACTATTTACTGTTTAGGGTTTACTGTATAGGGTTTGTTGTTTAGGGTTTAGGGTTTACTGCTTACTGTTTAGGGTTTGTTGCTTAGGATTTAGGGTTTAGGGTTTAGGGTTTAGGGTTTGGGGTGTATATTACCTGTTTATATTTGCGCATTAATATTTCTTCAACTCCGTTTATGCACTCATCTTCGTCTGTATCGTTTGGTGTTTGTTTTGTTTGTTTGTCGCTCAGAAGAAAATAATTATTAATATCATTTTTCTTTGTCTTCTTCTTGCTGCTGCTGCTGCTGCTGTTATTATTATTATTATTATGCTTGGCTTTCTTCTGCTTCTTCTGCTGCTGCTTAACAGACACTGCAGGCAAACAACCTTTAGGCTCTTGAAGGTCTCCAGGGGCCCCCAGAGAGGGGGGCCCCTCATATAAACTCAACTCAAACAGCTGCAGGGCCCGGCATGTCTTAAGGATAGAGACACATACCTTCAAACCCTCAACACGTACACGGGGAAGAGATAGGCGCTGCATGCAACGCTGCTGCAGCACTGCCTGTGCAGCAGCAGCAAACACACACACACACACACACACACACACACACACGCACACACACACACACACACACCCTCAGCTAGCTAGCTAGCTAGCTAGCTAGCTAGCTAGCTACCTAGGTAGGTAGGTCTAGCGAGCTATACGACTGGCCACCGAACTAGCTAGCTAGCTAGCTAGCTAGCTAGGCAAAGATCTGGGTGGCTAGGCAGTTAGCAAGCTATCTAGTTGGGCACTTCACCAGTTTCTTAGCTATCCATCTAACTGCCTGGCTAGCTAGCTATCTGCCTGGCTAGCTACATCCAGCTAGCCATATCTAGCTATATCTAGCTGTAGCTAGCTAGCTAGCTAGCTAGCTAGCTATACTTGGCAGAGGCGGAGGGTCCCTTTTTCTGTGAGTTTGGTGCCTGCAACATCGAGGGAGACAAAAGAGCTGCGGGCAGCGATGAGATTTATTAACAGAGACACCGAGCTGTCTCCAATTGAAGTGTCTCTCAGCACCAACCCTGCGAAGAGGAGACAGCAAGGAGACACCCACACACACAAGCTTCTTAAAGAACGCACAGAGACCTAGCTAGCTAGCTAGTTACCTAGCTAGATAGCTAGCTAGCTACCTAGCCAGATAGCTAGCTAGAGAGCTAGATAGAGAGCTAGCTAGATAGAGAGCTAGCTAGCTAGAGAGCTAGATAGAGAACTAGCTAGTTAGAGAGCTAGATAGAGAGCTAGCTAGTTAGAGAGCTAGATAAAGAGCTAGCTAGCTAGCTAGCTAGCTGCACTGGAAGACTGCAGGGTAGCCACCTTTCATGCGGGTGTTCTTTGTGTTGCTGTCTGAGTTGGGCTTATTTATTTATTTATTTATTTATTTATTTATTTATTTGACTGTTTGTGGTGCGGCATTTAAAACTGCTTATGTCGATGGAGACAAAGAGAGAAGCAGCTCTGCTTGCGAGGTGTCTGTACATCTGAGTTGGTGTGCAGCAGCGCTGCTTAGCTGCTGCTTTGCTGCTGCTTAGCTGCTGTTTTGCTGCTGTTCTGCTGCTGTTTTGCTGCTGCTGCCCCCTGTATAACAACAACCCTACCGCACCTGTAACAGATTCATTTGCCTTTGCTGCTTGCAGCAGCTCTGCTATGTCTCCGTCTGTAATAGGGTGTCTAGACAGATTAATTACCCCACAAAAGGGCCCCAGCTGCCGCATGCGTACAGCGCATGCAAGGCGCGCCAGCAGGTCCTTATCAACTGCTGCTGCTGCTCCTGCTCCTGCTGTTGCTGCTGCTGCTTTTGCTCCTGGTGCGCAGCCGTTGCAGCTGCTGCTCCCGCAGCAGCAACTGCATGTAGTAGTAGCAAAGGCAGCATCATCATCAGCAGCAGCAGCATTAGAGAGAGACAAACTTAAATCTATACAATCTGAGGCGAAGAATGTATCAAGACCTTCTCTACAAAACTCTAACACATGCCCTGCACGTACACCTGCGGTGTATGTACACATCTTCTTAAATCAAGAGAGCTCAGCTGTATATACACCCCGAACAAACAAATATATTTACTTTGTTATGTCTCTAATCAGACTAAAGCTGCCCTCGGCAAACTCTCTACCCGATGCAAGCCGTAGGTAGTGGCTGCAAACGCTGCAGCAGCAGCAGCTGCAGCAGCAACAAATCCTCCAGCTGCTGCTGCTATAGCAGCCAATAAAACAGCAATAAAAGCTGCAGCACCTACTGCTACAGCATCACCAACGATAGTAGAAGCAACTACAACAAAAACAGCTGCTGCAACGAAAACATCAGCGGCAGCAGCAGCAACTGCAGCAGCAGCACGTGCTGCTGCAGCGCAGCGCGGCTGTATCGAAGCTGCAATTCTTTTTTTAAGTCTGCTGGTGCTGCCTAGACACCCCAACAGTGAACAGACAGTCGGGGGACTTCGATTAAATATATTTTAATAATTATATTTATACCCTCAGCCACTGTACGCACTTAGAAATGTATGCATGCGTGCATGCATGCATGCATTCATGCTTGTATGCCCTAATGCAGTCTCTTGCATGCAAAGACGCATGGAGGGGCTTAACCCTTCTTCTATGCACCCGTACATATTACAGCAGCCTGCATGCATGCATGCATGCATGCATGCAAGTAGCTGCATGCATGCACACCTGGGCACATGCATGCATGCATGCATGCACGCATGCATGCAGTGGGGCTTTTGTTGCATGCATGCTTCATGCATGCAGCAAGCTGCTGCATGGTGTTTGATGGTGAAGGCAGCATTCATAGAGATCGCCACAGGGGGAGGCAGCGTTTGCGTCTGCTTCTTGTTGGATTTAAACTCAAAGATGAAAACTAAATAAAAATTAAATAAAATAAATTCAAATATATTAAAAATTAATTAAAATTTTCATACAAAATGTCGCCGAAGGCTGCCGCGGGGCCCTCCTAGAAGAGAACTCCTAGAAGAGAGTAGAGAAAAACTCTGCAATATAAAATACAATTATTATAATAAATACTCCAAAATATTTAATTTAAAATAAATAATATAAATTAATTTTATTTGAGTTAATTTAATTTAAATTTATTTTATTTTACTTACAATATATTATGGAAGGAAGCTGCATATACACCCCAAGCCCACCATTCAAATGCATTGAGCACAGCAGACAAAAAAAAGAAAAAACTAAAATAGCGTTAAAGAACATCGTAAATAAATTAAATAATAATAATACTATTTTAATTATTATTATTAATAGTAATAAAAATAGTAATACTATTATTATTATA
This sequence comes from Eimeria acervulina, assembly GCF_000499425.1. NCBI lineage: Eukaryota > Apicomplexa > Conoidasida > Eucoccidiorida > Eimeriidae > Eimeria > Eimeria acervulina. The sequence goes on along the minus strand of NW_013549050.1, from coordinate 592 downwards.
TTATCATATTATTGTACGACAAACAAAAAGAAATGAAAGAAATGCAGACAACGCGTTGGAGGATTCCCAAATAGATTAAATAATAGTAATAATAAATAATAATAATTATAAATAATAATAATTATAATAATAAATAATAATAATAATAAAAGCAATAATAATATTATAATTTTGTGTATATGATATGATTAAAGGGATATATACAAACAACGCGTTGAAGAGTAGGAAGAGAGACAGAGACAGAGAGAGACAGAGACAGCAGCTGCCTTCGTTGTATAGATCGTCTCTTTCGTTGTTTTGTTAAGAGAAATATACAAAGATCGCAGAATAAGATACACGTTTAACTTTTATAAATAATAACTTTGCTCTCGAGTTGTTGTTTGCATGCGTCTGCTGTCTATACAACACATAGCAGACTCCCAGTTAAATAAAGTGGGTGTACGTGCTGTTGCTGCTGTGTGCTGCTGCTGCTGCTGCTGCTGCTAAATACGCCTTGCGTAAATAAACTCCTACTGCATGCACTCTACTAAAATACCTATTAATAGGTATATATATAAATATATAAATACAAATATATATATATATATATATA
>NW_013549051.1:0-5928 GCF_000499425.1 Eimeria acervulina | reverse complement strand
GCTACACCGCACGGCGCTGTTGCACAGTCCTTCAACGCACGCACGAGTCGGAACAAGTGCAGGGCAGTCCTTGAAGACACATTCATTCAAAGAAATACTTGGCAATTAACCAAGCACTTCGAGGCTTTATACATTCCTGCAAGGACACTTACATCGCCAAAGATACGCGCCCCCTAGTCATGCACCTGGAACGGCGCGCAACCGTCATGTATTGGCTGCTCACGCAGGTTATTTATGCTGAAGCGCATGCGCACTTTCTGCACGAGCACGATGCATTGCCTCTTGCCTCCCCGACGGGGTGGTGACTCACCGAAGCTGTGTTCACGGGACACCTCTATGCAGCCCTGTGCCAAATCACCTAGCGTATCCTTTCGTACATGAGATTGGAGTCCGGTGCAAAGCCTTGCCTGCTGCCTACAGGCAAGGTTTCAACAGCTCAAACGTGACCGCGCACCTGAGCCAAATGGATAAAGATCACACGCCTATTAGCAGCGTTGCTGTGACGTTTTCACAATGTTCCCATGTGGCTCGTACACAAATGCTTCGCTGCCTCATCGGCAGGCCACGCTGACAGCCTTGCCCGCACTATGCGGAAAGCACAACACTCCCGCTAAGCCCTTTGTCGCCCGCTTCAGGCAGGCTACTCAGGCTGGTGTTCACGCAGATGCTCGGAATAATTTGCGCGTGCCCCACCGGTGACTCTTCACACCGCTTCGCAATCAACCTGCACTCCATAGATGGGCGCAAAAGGGGACACCTATTTGTTGCAAGCTGCTCATTGCGTAGAGCACCGTTGCAGGATGCATATGTAGCAATGCCAAAGCGCCCTTGGTCCTGCGAATAACGCCGCGAGTGTGAGCCTCCATGAAATTCCTTACAAAGATCCGGTCCGTTATGCCGCACTAAACTAACCATGTGGGCCGCGCAAACCTGTCGGAGGAACAACGGTGTAGCAGTTGCCGTTGGTATGTGAATTGACACGGCTGCACTTTTGCAGTTGCTCTCGCTCCCCCGTGTTTAGTTTGCTAAACTGCTGTCCACGCTGGCTGCGTTGCCCGGGCTGCGCTAAACGAAGCCGTTGCCTGGCCTGCCGCAGGCAGATGAACGAGTCGGAGACACGTGCAGTTGCTCCGAACAATGGTGCGGGCCTGACCGCGGCTTTACTACAGCTCCTGGCAATGAACCTACACCCCACAGATCGGCGCAGAAGAGACTGCGTAGAAGCGGGGGGCTGATCGGTGCGGAGCAGACAGGGAATAGAGTCAGATGCTTCCATGCAAGTGCGCAATTGCTGCAGTGAGCAAAATGACGAGACTGTGCCTCGCCAAAAATATGGCAGACGGCGCCGCTGTATCATGTCGCTCCTAACTGCTCTCACGGCTCTGTCAACGTGTTAAAGAGCCAAGATTCTGGCAGCCTCCGCAGTCGCACGTGTGAGAAGGGATTCGGCGTCGCTCTCACCAGCACTAAGCTACAAAAAGAACATCTTCACAAAACAATGCCTGGTCTGTAGCAGGCAGACCAACCAGGCATGTCGACGTGCAGATGCTCGAGCAAGATGATGCGGGCCTGACCCGCCCTTCTTTTCATTGTTTCTCAACCTTCGTATGCTTTATGGCCCGTTGCGAGCCGATTGCGTAGACCCGCCACGTTGATCACTGCAAGAAACACAGGACGCGCACGCAGCTACTGCAACTCGGAAACACATATTCTGCGTCAAACAACATGGCGAGCCTGTGCAACAAGAAATAGCCGGCTGCAGCGGCTGCTCTACCCTGCGCTCGGCCTGCCGAGACCTCTCCCATCTTTCTATCTCATTTCGATCCTGATTACTGCGTTTTCTCGTTTCATACAATCAAGAGGGTTTGGTGCAATTTGGTAGACACAACAGACTAAAAATTCGTAAGTCTTTAAACTTTAAGGGTGCAAGTGCCTTCTTCCTTAACATATAATTTGTACCTCTGGCTGAGTGGTTTAAAGCGGTGGGCTCATAATCCACTTTTGCGAAAGCTCAACTTTTTTCAGATACATAAATTGATGAATTTATTAGCTGCACTCTCCCAGCAGCCTTCTCCGTCCTACCTATAGATGCAGTTCCAGTGTCGCTCAGTCCCTCGTTTCTAGCTGCCTTAATGGCAGACCCCTTTGGCGGGGTCGCCAATAACGAGCTCAAAACACACCAATTTTACATAGCGGTGCCAGGGCTGCAGCGGGCAGACCAACGAACCGTGGCCATGTCCGAGTGCTTTAAGACATTTCGCCGTGGCGTCGACACTGCTTCTCTACAGCGTTAACCAATATGCGCATACTTTGTAGGCGGCCCCGAAGTGGACTGCGAAATACACGCAAATAGTGCACCTCGTGCAACTCAAAAACGCACTTCCTGCGAGAAAAACAGCACGGTTAACAAACACTGGAAATATCCGGCAGCAAGAGCTGCCCTGCCGTGCCGCTCCTAAGCGCCATCTCAGCTTGCCGGGGCCGCGTTTAGGAGCACGCTCCCAAGCAGTCCCTTCGGCACCAATTGATACCGCTGCAGCCGCGACCCGCCACCCGTGTGTGGGTGGCGTAGTAGAAGGCCGCTTCAGCACTATGTTGAAAACGCAGCATCATTTCCAGGAGATATCTGGTTTGCCGAGTAATGTTGACGTGCAAGTGCGTGCCAAATATGGTGCTTGCCTGATTGGTGCTTCTTCGCGATGCTCTTCCATCAACCTATACACCAAAGGCGGTCACAGAAGGCACTGCCTAGAGGCAGAAGGGCAATCGGCGCACACCATACCGATAGGTTGCGCAGCGACTGCAATGCGAAAATGCGTGTCTTACATTGCGCAATCCGGAGAACTTCAAGGCCTCATTTAGCGCTCCACTTGGTGAGGGGTGAACGTCTACAGCACCCAGGACGCTCTGCTTCGTTTTGCCACGTCTCTGCTTTTAAAGCCTGCTTTCAATGGCATGCCCCATGACCAGGTTGCAGGTTCATACTGGTGGGAGGATAGTGGAGAAATTGCAATCTGGTGTCGTGCACTGAATGCGAAGACTGAAATCACATCCTAGAGCTATTATCCGACGTCAAGGCGGTGTGGGCTGCTCTGGTCCGAGCAACTAAGTCGAAGACATTCCCTAATGCTTTTCCAAGCTTATGCATCCTGAGCAATACTGCGGTGCACAAACATTTTGGCGGCTCCGACGGGCTTTCGGATATTGCGCGTGACTCCATCGACGTTTGGGAAAAATGTGCAATATCGAAGGTTTGACGGTCGAACCAATTCTGCAACAGCTGAGATTGAAGTGAAATAACAGGTGCGCACGTCTTCAGGCTCCAAATAACCAAAAGCGCATGCAGCGCATAGGCGCCTTGACGGACTTTGTTTGGGGTCATACCATCGGAAATGAGACGGCTCCAGTACCAGCCATTCCAGCAGGATGTTCAGGTACTGCTCTCAGGTGCAGGCAACTGATTCATACAACCGTATTGCTCACATCATATAGGACCATTTATGCCGTAATACGGATGTGGACATAAATGCCGTGCAGAGCACTAGCACAATCCGTTCACTACCGGATTGCACCCACGTTGGTCAGCAACGCACGCTTGCTGAATTCAACGGTGCTAGCACTAGTTTATCCTGCAGATTCGCTGAGCGTTGTCGCACTTCGCTTGTAGTAATGCATGTATCGTCGAACGATCGCACCTGAAACAAACTGGCCAAAATCGCACTTGCACCTTTCTACATGGTCCGCTACACTGCGTAGAGCAAAGTTTTCCTTGGAATTTGCCAGTTTATTACAGTTCCCACCGCGAGGAAAAAGATAGCACCAAACGATCGATTGCAAGAGCATCTACACCTACGTAACATCTAGCGTTCGGGTAAGCAAGGCAACAGTGTCTTTAAACTTTCGGACTTAGCTAATTTGCCTCCAGCTTCAGTGTACAATCTTCCATCAATTCTTGATGCCTTTGTTCTGGCAAAGGCACGCAAAGCTCATCTTGGGTTTACGGCATTTACGGCACTGCACAGGCCTAAGAGCGTTGCAGCGCATTGTTACAAAACTTGAAACAGCATGCCCTTGCAAATGCGTGCAGCGTAGCCGTGCTAACAACAAGGATGCCTGAAGACTGATTGCTGCTTTGCAAAATGCACAACCATTGCACTATCTGTATGGGCTACTAAATATTCTTCCCGGGAAGCGCTAGCGGGCAGCGAGCTGCACCTTCTGTGAGGCGGGGAATGAAGAGGATACTTGTCCGTATGCTACATATCCTTTGCGAAAGGTTATAGGGAGCAAGAGCGTGTCTACGCATACGACCCTGATTGCAAACGCACCCGCAGCACTCAGTCACAAAACGCCCGCAGATGCCTGTTCTTTGTACACCAAGGCCAAACCAAGCCACTGCTTTCACTGCTCATCTGCTCAGGTCCAGCATTCTGCTTCCTGGCAGATAGCGCCTCTGGAGTCAGAAGATGTGCTGTAGCGAGTAGTGTAGTCGTTAATTTGTTGCTTGTAAAAGCAACTCCTGCAACGAGAAGCGGAAGGCTAAACCAGCAGCATATACCCAGCAAAAACCTTTCCTTAGTGGGAACAAATAAATGATTCCCATCCGTTGTATTGTCACACGGATTGCCCCGCTGCACCGTTGGTACACTGTTGATAGTTGTGTCATTTGCCAGTTCGACCGAGACGTAAATCGCCTATAAGAACGCAGTTTCTACAGCTACAAAAATAGGGCATATTTGGCAAGAAAACCCAGCCAGCATTGCCTGTATTCGAGCTAATGTTTGATGCACCGTCGCAGACATTCAGATGAAATGGTGGATCATGCCTCCTGTAGGCGCGACGGACAGAGTAGCTTTACTGTTTCATGAGCCAACTAAAACGAAAAGGCAGGAATACAAATCATATGAGGAGCTCCAACGGATAACACAACAACACCCTCAGATGCGAGATATATGTACGGCATACGAACTACCAGTTCTCCGGAAGACAAGAGCAGGCAAGTGACCTGCACAAGACGCGAGTCGCCCAACAGGGCAAGCAAGAATTTTGGGATAATCCATTGAGGCTTTAACGCGCGTTCTTGCATCTTTATGGATTGTTACTGATGGCAGGCTCGCAAAGGCTTGCAGCGGCACGGGAAGAAAATCCATACAACTTGGCTAGATTAACTAGATACATCATCTGAAAATGTCTGTCCCTGACCACTACGTAAACAGTCGTGCTCACAAGGCCCTTGCTTCGCGCTGTGCGCAACGAGACGCCTCGGATGTCTTCTTTGGAAAGTGCATGGATACGCTCGGTGAGCAAATATCAGACTCCTTCTGTGAAGCATGTATATTTCCCACATCAGTGACTCCAAGTCAGCGCTTGCTGGCCGCTGTCCTAATTTGATTGTAACTGTCTTGTCCTGGTTTCATATCGTTACACGCAAATGACCGTGATGTAGCGGAGTAGCTTCCGAACAGAGCATGGAGTGCGATGCAAACTGTCATTTTCGACATGTCTTGCCTTCTGCATCGCAGCCATCAACCGCTTTGTCGTTGCGCATAAAGTCTCTTGTAAATTGCAAGGCCTTTTCGGGCCTCATGAAGACTGGCAGCGGCAATCGACCGCACGGTCCAGCTGGAAACAGCCATGCATCAACACAAAACTCCCTCTGTTAATGCGTATTGTAGGCCCATGAAAACGCCTTTTCTAACATTCAGTGTGTCAAATGCTGGCCCCTTATCTGCCCTCCAAACACCGTGTCATTTTCTGTGAGCTGCAGCCTACCACGCTACAGCGTGGCTGCGTGCTGCTGGCCTCTCTTGACAGGCCGCAGCGAACCACGCTAGGAACCTCTTACGAGAGGCCAAGCACCATACACCGTGAACTCAACTTGATGCTAGCTCTACAGATGTACGTTCCCATACTCAGCGGGGACCCCAT
>NW_013549052.1:2500-5712 GCF_000499425.1 Eimeria acervulina | reverse complement strand
TTATATCAGCTATAATTAATAAAAATTAATTTAATTAATTATTAAATTTGTCTACAGTCAAACACTTCAACAAAAAAATAAAAAAAACTACAAAATATTTTTTTGCTTTTAAAGTAAAACCAAATAATAAATAAATAAATAAATAAATAAATAAATAAATAAATAAATAAATACATAATAAATAAATAAATAAACTATATAAATAAATAAACAAATAAATAAATAATAATAATAGATATAATCTTACTTATGCGAAATAGATATCCTGCATGAAAATAAATAAATAAATAAACAAATAAATAAACAAATAAATAAATAAATAAACAAACTAGATAAACAAATAAACAAATAAGTAAATAAATAATAATAATAATAATAATAATAATAATAATAATAATATATAATCTTACTTATGCGAAATAGATATCCTGCATGAAAATTAATAAATAAACAAACAAATAAATAAACAAATAAACAAATAAATAAACAAATAAACAAATAAATAAACAAATAAATAAACAAATAAACAAATAAACAAATAAATAAACAAATAAATAAATAATAAATAAAATAATAATAATATATAATCTTACTTATGCGAAATAGATATCCTGCATGCTTCTTTAATTAGCTGCGGCTCTCCATCGACTTGCAGCGGTAAACTGCCTCGAAGATGTAAACAAATTCGTCGGCCTTGACAAAGGCGTACTGCTTTTGCTAAACCAACCTGCAGCAGCAGCAGCAGCAGCAGCAGCAGCAGCAGAAGCAGCAGCAGAAGCAGCAGCAGCAGCAGAAACAGCAGCAGAAACAGCAGCAGAAGTAGCAGCAGAAACAGCAGCAGAAGCAGCAGCAGAAGCAGCAGCAGCAGAAGCAGCAGCAGAAGCAGCAGAAGGAGCAGTAGCAGCAGAAGCAGCAGCAGCAGAAACAGCAGAAGGAGCAGCAGCAGCAGAAACAGCAGAAGAAGCAGCAGCAGCAGAAGCAGCAGAAGCAGCAGCAGCAGAAGCAATTAATCACAACGATAATGAGAATAATAATAATGCAGCAGATGCTGCCAGCGAACAGACATAATGATTAATTACTGCAGGTTGGTTTGGCTATGTCTGCAGCAGCAGCAGCAGCAGCAGCAGCAGCAGCAGCAGCAGCAGCAGCAAATAATAATCATGCAGCAGCAAATGATGCAGCAAATACTGCAGTATCAAATGATGCAGCAAATAGTGCAGCAGCAAATAATGCAGCAGCAAATAGAGCAGCAAAAGCAGCAAAAAGAAGAAGGAGCAGAAGCAGGAATAAGAGCAGCAAATGCTGCAGCAGCAGCAGCAGCAGCAAATGCAGCAGCAGCAAAGTGAAGTGAAACTCCGCAGCCAATCCATCACACAAAACACGAAGACACCAACAGCAGCAGCAGCAGCAGCAGAAACACAATCAGCAGCAGCACAATCCACAGCAGCAGCACAGTTAACAGCACAATCAGCAGCAGCACTATCCTCAGCAGCAGCAGCAGCAGCAGCAGCAGCAGCAATATACCTGCACTTGTCCGAGGTGGAAGAGGCTTTTAAATGCGACGACTTCAATAAGACCGTCGTCAATCTTCTGCGGCTTCCAGTGCCCTCCTTGCTGCTGCTGCTGCTGCTGCTGCTGTTGCTGCTGCTGCTGCCGCAGCTTCCTCTTTTGCTGCTGCTGCTGCTCCTGCTGCATAGAAGAAGCCAGCAAACCCAAATGGGGGGCGCTCGTGTGCTGCTGCTGCTGCAAACCACATCTCATTCGCTCTCCTGCAGCAGCAGCAGCAGCAGGAGCAGCATTAGCAGAGTGTGGAGACGAAGGCTCGCTTGTAAGCCAGCAGCGGGGCCCCTTCTGCTGCTGCTGCCGCAGCCGCTTCTGCAGCTTCTGCTGCTGCTGCTGCTGCTGCTGCTGCTGCAGGGCAGATGCATCCCCATCATCTTCATATCCGTCGCTGTGGCTCCGTCCGCTTCTTCGCAAAGTGCTGCTGTCTTCTGCTGCTGCTGCTGCTGCTGTTGCTGCTGTTGCGGCTGCAGCGGTGTGCTTCTCCGTGCGCTGGAGGACTTGCTGCGACCCCACAGCAGCAGCAGCAGCTGCTGCTGCTGCTGCTGCTGTTGCAGACGCTCGCCTCCGCCCTGGACTTGCGGGTGTAGAAAACGCAGCAGGGCTGTCGGTTCCCGCAGCAACAGCAGCAGCAGCAGCTGCTGCTGCTGCAGCAGCAGCAGCAGCGCGATGCCGCTTGCGAGGCTGCGTCCGTCTCCTCCTCAGCCCCGTCTCCGAAGCAGACGAAGATGATGATGAAAACGACGAAGCTGCAACATCCCCTCGAGATATGAGAGATCGGCGGCAGTGCTGCTGCTGCTGCTGCTGATGCTGATGCTGCTCTTCGTTTTGATAGTGATGCGGATGATGGTGCTGCTGCAGCAGCTGCTGCTGCGTCTCCGAGTCACCCCACAACATTACACCACCTAAAGCAGCAAATAAACACAGACAGCACACACAAAATTAGCTGCTGCTGCTGCAGCAGCAACGGCTGCAGCAGCAGAAACACCGCCAGCAGCAAAGCTATAATCATCAACAACAAACGCGGCATCAGCAGCTTTAATAACAGCAGCATCAGCAACATTAATAGCAGCAGCAACAGGAGGAGGAGGATCAACAGCAGCATTCGCAGCAGCATCTGCTGCATCTGTAGCAGTAGCAGCAGCATTTGCAGCAGCATTCGCAGCAGCATCATCATCATCAGCATCAGCATCATTAGCAGCATCATCAGCGTCACAATCAGCAGCAGCAGCAGCAGCATTAGCAGCAACAGCAGCATCATCATCATCAGCAGCAGCAGCATCATCAGCAGCAGCATCACAATCATCAGCAGCATCATCAGCATCACAATCAGCATCACAATCAGCAGCAGCATCATCAGCATCACAATAAGCAGCAGCATCATCAGCATCACAATCAGCATCACAATCAGCAGCAGCATCATCAGCATCACAATCAGCAGCAGCAGCATTAGCAGCAGCAGCAGCAGCAGCAGCAGGATTGGATTACCTGCGAAGCTGGGTATATTAACGACGCAGATCCCCTCAACGCCTTGCGTCGGCATTTTTACTTCAACGCCGTCGCAGAAGATGCCGACGATCTCAACAGCAGCAGCACGCGGCCCAAGGAAGTCTCGAACGCCTACCTCACCGTATAAAAACTTGTTTCCGAGC
>NW_013549053.1:0-6509 GCF_000499425.1 Eimeria acervulina | reverse complement strand
CAGACAGACAGACAGACAACACACACACACCTTCCTCTTCTGGCGAAGGTTTGCATTTTTATCCCAACTTCAACCTGACCTAATACAATGAACCAACGCCTTAGCCTCAAGTCAAGCGGCAGGCTCTGCTGTAGAAAATGCCAAGCGCTGTAGTTTGCATACACTCTTCAATTTGTATCTCATCGAGGCATGCGCAAATGATGGGATGACGACCAACGACCTAAAGTTAAAAATAAACAGGAAAGGTGTACAATAGTAGTACCATGGAACCCGCCGCCTTTGGTTACTGCAATCTTACATTAGATTGTGTGTCACTGCGTTGGACTTCAAGGTAGCCTAAACATGCTCTCCACGTACATCCTGTTTGCTATCTTTATTGAAGTTCTGCTTGCTGTGGAGTCCTGTGGCTAATGCCCGTTGAGCATCCAGTCCAGGCTGCTATGTTTGACGTGCCTGTCCTCAAAAGACAGCGAAATCCTCAAGGCACAATCTGAAACGTCTGGCCGGAGGTTACGGGAAGAGCGTACAAGGTATACTAACCACAGTGCCCTGACGCACTACAGCAACGCGGAAACGGGCAAAGATAATTGAGAGAGCTGCCACCACTGAAAGCTTTCGCAGTCATGCGGGGCCAGAGAAGCAGGAAAAGGGCAGCATCTGCTGAGCAGTTCTGTTTCGCATGAGGCCTTCTCTCCTGAAGAGCCACCCACCTGGCACATATCTGATTACTGCAGCATACGCACGCGCTGCATCACGTTGTTATCAAATCAGTGCTGGTCACTGGCTTTCGCTGGAGAAACAAGAATCCCTCATTGTTACACCCAAACTATGAACACAAAGCTGGCATTTTAGCGTGCAACCTGGTAGTATTCTCGGTAATATAGAATCATACAACAGCGGGCACTCGAATGACGGAAGGTGGGACAGAACACATTCGGCGACGTGTTCAGAGGCTGCTGCCCCGGAGTCGCCTAGCGCCACGCTTTTCTGAGACTTTGCTAATCGCTTTAAATAACAGATATTCAAATGCAGCGCTGTACGCACCGTCTGCATATTTAATTCCTTACGGCCGTGCCCATGCGGTGCCAGACGATCTGCACGCATTAGGATGCCTGCAGATCGTCAGGCACCACAAGTGCTTTGAGGCATTCATGGCTGTTGCCCATTCTCATCCAGTAGGATAATGGTTCTACCTCGCAAGCTGAGTTAAGAACTATACGTCCTTATAGAGAGCCACAAAGGTCTCTTTACACGTACGCTCTTCGAATAGTATAGCAGTCTGGCACGCATTGTCGTATAGCCGTTCTTAACCAGGCCAGGCGGGCCATCTGCAACCATCAGAAGTAGGAGAGCAAGCCTCAATTGGCTAGCATTGGTGCCTTTTGCCTTTCCATATGCAGATGCGTTCGCACGTATGCAACGACAGCGAAGTGCCGCATTAAATTATGCCCGGCACGCAGAACCCTGCACCACCCCGTTCTCAGTCGCATGTTCACTGTGATGCGTGATCCTTCTGACACCGGCAATTGCGATTATTATGCCCCTGCAATATACGTTGCTTCTCTCTTGCTGCCGACGCCCCTATACTTTACTCGATTCTGCTGGCTAGAGGTACGCAAAGCAAACAGCAACGCCAATGAGTTTGCCTGCTGCCTAAAGCTACGGCATGGCATTAAAGCATTGGTGACTAACGTTTGCAAGAGCAACTTTACTCACCCGTTCGCAAGAATATATTTCTTAGGTAAGTAGTTCCCTAAGTAAGTAAGGCAGCATGTGATGTGCAGCTGTAGCAGTTGCGGCTGATGTGCGTATCTACAGCATCACGCGTGCTTGCGACGAACCCAATAACCCAAATGAGGGTCGCAGTGTAGATATCGCTGCCGCTGAGAAGTGTTGTGTCGCATAGCGCAGCGTTTCCGCGTCTATATTCGAGTACAGGATATCTTTTACTGCAGGTGACTCACTTCCTATTTCGTGCCACTGCAGTTCCTATTGTCGCTGTCTTGCGCACAGAGCTCAATTCGGTTCACCTTGTGAGATGGGGTTTTAGTCTGATTGCTACCACCCGCTTACATCAAGCAAATGCTACCCGCCGTCTCCAAGTAAACTGCAAGCTGGAGTTTTTTGTTGATAACCAGAAGAATTGTACTGTTCAGAGAGTAACGAAACGGTTCAAAAACGGGTGCATAGTCGAAGTGAGTTAGGGCGCAATACCCACTACGGCCAAAATAAGCAGATGAAGCCAGATACGGCCACCGAACTCCACAAGAATGTGCAGTTGCAAAGTGCCCGTGCTTTTCCGCTTAAGTCTTTGCTGGTTGACCCAGGTAAAAAAGAGGTAAATCACGCCATGCACCCACTCGCTGGATGACATTGTCGAACCGACGCTCATGAGCCTCTGGACGCATACCAACTCGTCGTTCGACACTTTCGAAGGGGCCTACGTCAACTGATAGTCGTTGGGTGTCCCCCATTTGAACGCAAGCTTTTCTTGCAACCCGTCTACTAGATAGTTGCACCGCATTTGGGAGGAGCCTCAAGACCTGTGGTACGTGCATATGCGGCAAAGAAAGAAAGCCGAATAAGCTCTGCAACGTGCTCTGATGAGGTCACATATTTACAGGTCAGTCTCACATAACCAATCCTCCCACGGCTACACCCGCGCAGCGCGCTATGCTCTCGCCCTCTGATGTTTTCATCTCGCCTCTACTCTCCCTGATGACGAATTTGGAAGTCAGACAGAGTGTTCTACAGCCTCAGGAAGCCTGAGCTCACATTTCAAAAAAGTAAATACGTGCTTTGCCACTAGTGTGCCGCTAGATGGATACACGAACGCAATCACACAAAACTGCTGCAAATGCGGTTGCAACGGGCAGAACGTAACTTGCATTTTGGCTCCCCATATTTGCACTGTCATCCATCGATATCACACCAAAAGATTGCCTAGAGGCGCATTAACCTGTTGGAACTTCCCGTAGAACCCGCCAAAACCTTTAGTATTGGTAGAGTATCCAGATGTAACTGGTGGACGTAGAGTAAGCGACGCTCCACGCCAGAAGAACAGTGGTCATCGAGCACTGGCAAAGCCCAATTAGATCAGTTCCACAAGTACTCATGGAGACCCACATAGAACTGTGTGCACGTACTGGCTTGAACAGTGCAGCAATACCGCACCCGCAGCGGCAGGGGACTAAAAGGCTTGACCAGTTTTTGTTGCAACAAACTGGGATAATCTGCGAGCATCTGCATTAGCAAGGGAGATGGCGTTTTGCAAGTAATGGTGTCTTTTGCTTTGGCTTCCACTTGCGATGCGATCTTCTGCATGTGGCTAAAGCCAAGTACCGCAGGATTAAATCATGGCAGGTACCGATCATCCTGCACCACTCCGTTACCAAACGCATTTTCAGTGCGGTGCCTCCAGCGTTTGAGCCTTCTGATAGCACAAAATGCGATTTTCATGCCCCAGCGAAAAACCTTGCTTCACTCTTGCAATGCACGCCCGCATATGCCATGCGAGGCTGCTGACTAAAATAATAATACACAAAAGCAATCTGTAGCACCAGTCGATTGACATTTTGTGTGGCTCTGGCATATCACAATTTATCGTTGCCTATATTTTGCAAAAAGGGCTTTCTCCATTCGTTTCATTACATGTATTTGTTGGGTTGGCAGGTCCCTCAGTGCAGTTTTCACGCAGCGCCATTTGGTCTAGAGAAGCCGTGCAGAACTTAGCACGCACATTCAAAGCTCCCCCAAAGAATAAAGCAAGGCTGCCGACAGAAGATATGCGGGGCAGTCTAGCAGTTGCGGGTGCGATGCAGATATACAGCACCACTTGCACTTGTGATGAACGAAATAAGCCGGGAAACGCTGGAAGTGTAGAAGTCGCTGCCGACGAAGCGCTCTGTGTCGCATGGCTCAGCGCTTCCGCTGCTTAACGCACAGAGAGAATATATTTGCATGCAGGTTATTCACTTGCCACTGCAGCTCCTATGGTCACCGTGTTTTGCGCACAGCTCAAAATTACGCATCCCGTAAGATGCCGATATAGTCAAATAATCGGTCTCCGCTCACATCACGCAGAAAAGCCCTCATTGTCAGCTGTGTTGCTAGCTAAAGTTTCTTAGATACTCAGAGTAACCGTACTGTCCGCAGGGTCTCTCCATACGTCGAAAACAGGTGAATATTCGAAGTACATTGACAGTCAGTACCCATTCTAATCCAAATGAGCTGTCGAAGTCCGACATGGCCAGTGAAGTCCGCAAGAAACTGCAGTCATGTCGATGCATGCCGTTATCGAACCGACGCCGATGGTCCTTTGGGCACACACCATCTGGTTGTTCGACACCGTCCAGTGAGACCCACATCGACGCATGGGGTGTAATTTACCCCCATGTGATCGTAAACACTTCTTTCAAACCTCAAGACCTGTAATTGGTGCTTATGCGGCGAAGCAGAGGAGCCGGAAAAGGTTTCAACGTGCTCTGAGGATACCACAGATCAAAAGTGGATCCTATATGGCCAGTGCTTCTGCGAGTAGGAGAACGCAGCGCAGATCTTATGCTACCGCAAAACGCACTCGCTGCTTCGTGCTTCCATCGACCCCATGGTCTCGCGGATGCCACATTTGGGAGCCACACAAAGTGTTCTACTTGCCTCAGCAAGCTGGCTTGCACCTTTAATGGCTGGATACACGCGTGGAAGCATGCGAAAACAAATGGGAATGCAGTAGCAAGGAACCAAGCATAATGTGCTTTTTTGGGCTCCCCTATTGCACTATCGTATATCAGTATGGCGCCAGCGAAACCTCTGACATTGGTAGATGATCTAAACGTTACACCAACTGGTGGAGGTGGAGCAAGTGACTCTCCGTGCGAAAGCGGCAATAGCCGCCACTTACGGGAGGAGCTCAACACGACCAGCGTCAGAATAAGATTCCGGGGCTGATGCGCTCGCTTTCATATGCTTCTGTGCTTGTATGGTTGTAACTTGGCTCCTTGTTCCCGTCTCTTGCCTCGTGATATGTGCGCGTGTTATTGCTATCGATCCACCGTTCCCAGGGTTGCCCATGGGCCCTTGAGCTTCTGTTATGTTTCTTCATTCTTTTGGGCGTAATGCCTATTTCTTAAGTGCATCACGTACTACAGCTCACACCTTGGGTCAAGCCCGTAGAAATCCGTAGGAATTGCATGTTAGACAACCCAGGACCTGTTGTGCTTCTAGTGGCATGAAACATCGCAGCAGCAGAGCTCGCAAGCGCGTTGATACATAACAACTGTTGCAGATGCAGCTTGGAGGCTGGCAAAAGTTCGCTCCCCCACCGCATGACTAGACAACCTGGGCTCTGAATTGTTCTGTATAGCGGGAGAATGCACGCTCGGGACTGTATCCAAGCTTGCGCGTATCACTTCCTGACCACAGCTAGGCTGCCAGCGCTGCGCACACACTTTCGCATGTATGCTACAGGGCCTTAGCTTGGTCGGGCGGCATTCCTCATCAAGCAGTAAATGGTTTCTTGGACAGAAAATAATGTCCCCAATGGAGCTTCCTTTGAGACCGCTGAGCCACGTATCCTACTCGTTGTTCCTTAGGCCCATGCAAAAACGACTCAAAGAGGCCAAATGCTGCGAAAAACCAGGGATTGCTGTCTCGACAAAGCAAGGAAAGCACGCCAGGCCGGCACTCTGCAAAGCGGGTAGCTGAGAAGCTCGGGATAAGAAACGCTCCCGGCACTATCCAGCTATGGATTGTCATACGGTGTATACCTAGTACTAGCGTGGATGAATATGCAGTCCTAAGTTGTGTAATACTGACTCTCCCTCGAATATTGCCTAAACCAATCCACTTCAGCTAAAGATTATGCCCCGTCCCATGACGCCGTAAACAAACCCTCCAGTATACGTAGGGCCCCGCAAGACCTGGAGAAGCTTTACTGCCATGGATGCGAATATCAATAGATGTATACCGACATCTGTCGTACCAAGCGGCCACAGCATGAACAACATCAAGAGCTGGCCTTTCATGGTGTCTAGTATCAACACAACAATTGGGAGCATGGGCAAGGTTCCATGCGCCAAACTATAGTTGTGCTCCTAAGAAGCCAGGGAAGCCGAATACGCTCGGACGCACGCTAAGGCTTGACGTGGCTAAGCGGGCATTCATCGCATGCAAGTGTTCCTTCGCCTCCCAACCTAGCGTTGCGCTCGATGCCCAGAGCTTTTTGATGCGCACTCGCTGCGTCATGATTGTACTGACCCTCTCCTCATCTGTGTAGCCATGGGCGCACTGCCTGCCACACTGCAAAAAGTAATTGATAATGGAGCACAGCCTAGCCTTACTAACGAAAACTAGCGGCATTGTCAACATAGTTGATAGAGTGCGCAGCATAGTGGAGGATGGTGATTTTGATTGTAGCAAACTTAAGAACTCAATCAAACATTCGAATCGTCGGAGGTTCGGCTGTATTTCGACCGCACTGTTGCTTGCCCCCTCCCAGAGGCTATCTGTAC
>NW_013549054.1:0-7266 GCF_000499425.1 Eimeria acervulina | reverse complement strand
TCGGATGAGCTTGATAGGGTACGCAGTAGCGTGCAGGTGTCTTCTGCTAGGGTGGGGAAAGCATGGGGTTGTGGCAAAGAGGCGGTGCGCTGAGCGGTGTGCAAGCACTTGCACGCGACGCGGGTCTGGGAGAAGCGCTCGGATTTTGCTTCGTTGTAGGCAGTGCGCGGGTGCTTGCACATTTGGGCGGAAGATTGCCGTTTCTAAAGAGTTCGGTGGGGTTGCGGGCGGGCAGTGTTGAAGTACGTAACACATCCTACAGATGTAGAATGCATAGCGGGGAGCTTGCGGTCGTGGTTCTTGTTGTATCTTATGGTTTGCATTGTGCTGATGTGTACCTTGTAGATTTGCAAGTTATGTCGTCTGCTGAGGACTGCTGTACGAATGTCCTTCTACTCAGGCCAAGTGGATGCCAAGTAGGACATGCAGATATTATGTTTGAGAGGAGTGGTTCGGTGTAGGGAGCATCTGCGTTATGATCCAATATATACGGGGAGATCTGCAACGCTACTTCGAACTTTTGTTTTACAAGGAAGTGAGTGCCGGTTGAGAAATCCGACTTAACCAGGAGAATCAGAGCACAGGGCTGAGCAGCGGGAGGGCCTGCGTGCATGGTGTATTGGATGTATATTCTGTTTCAGCGCTTAAGTGAAGGCTGTTCGCATGGAGCCTTGCAATGGCAGGAAGTGTGTAATGCTTGTTTGGTTGATGGCATGGACGGGGGACACGAATGGCGTGTCCGACGTCCGTACGGGAGTTGTGCGTTTCACGTCGTTTCTACTCGATGGACAGAATTGCTCTTGCTACTGATTTTGGGCGTCAAGCACAAGGCAGAGGCTTAGGGAGCGAGCGTCCGGGCTGTCAGGTGGTGTGTCGGATGAGCTTGATAGGGTACGCAGTAGCGTGCAGGTGTCTTCTGCTAGGGTGGGGAAATCATGGGGTTGTGGCAAAGAGGAGGTGCGCTGAGCGGTGTGTAAGCACTTGCACGTGACACGGGTCTGGGAGAAGCGCTCGGATTTTGCTTCGTTGTAGGCAGTGCGCGGATGCTTGCACATTTGTGCGAAGGATTGATGCTGACAAGTGGTTATCGTTGTCTTGCGGGCGGGCATCGTTGACTCATGAACGTTCAAGGTGTTTAGCGGGGCTCATGCGGCTTGGTAGTTTGCACTGTGCCTGCGTGTTTTATGCAGAACAGAGTAAAGGCAACATGTTGGACGTTGATGTGATATGGGGCGTCTGCTAAATGCGCTTCATGCCGAGTCCACCAGTTATTGGCAAGAAGTTGAATGGTTTACGAGCACCAGCGAGCAGCCACCATTACGGCGGGATGTGTATGTAGCTGGAACATTCGGCCTGCGATAGGCTGCTTTGGGGTCGGACGGGGCAGGCAATACTAAAACTTGGTGAGACTTCAGGTAGTGCGTCACTTTTGACAAGTTCTGAAACTAAGCAGCCGTCCAGCTTACATTTCAAGAAGGGGCAAGCAAAGGAGCGTTGGTGGCTGCGCAGCTAGCCGCGTTCAGCCTGTATTCGATGTTGCTCGCCATGCTCATCCTGCTTTCGACGTCTGAGATCTCCTAATTGCTAGTTGCCACGTATGTCGCAAATGCAAAGCAGATATTTCTGACGTTGGCTTCTGCTTGTGCTATCTTGTCTTTTGTTGGAGGTGTACGCGGAGTAGTTCGTGAGTCAGACCCTAAGTATTGAGGATATTTCTGATGCTTGCGCCAGAGATGCTTTTCAGTCCTTATGTAAGTAGATAGAAAGGTACAGAACGATCTCAATGTTGCTAGCATAACGGCGTACTGCTCTAAAATATTAGAATGGGAGCAGCGGAGCACTCTAGCGCGTGCGTGCCTTGCCCCTCGTGCAGTACTGTAAACTGCAAAAGACATGTACGTAGTTGGATATGCTACCAGCTCGTGCGTCGTGTGGAATGCCGGACTTGGCACTGGTTTTAAAAGCGGTAACACCGCAAGCAGAGTATTAATCGCTTCGGAGTGGTACTGGTACAGGGCTCCACGACCTGCCTTCCTTATGGGGGGGGGACGGTGGGAAATGATACTAGTGCGTTTTCACATTGATGTAGTGTTTGCAATATATTCTTTAGTGCTGGTGCAGCTCCATGGATGCGTATTCTTGCCGTCGCACTTGTGGGGTATCTGCCTTAAGCCATTTTACAATTCAATCCATGTTCTTGGCTGGGCGCCTTCATTCTCCACTAATACACAGAGTTGGGCTTGTAAAGCCGAGCCTGAAGACAATTCGCTGGGTAATGCCCCTGCTGGCAGTGGCGCACCGTAAAGCAGTTTTTAACTAAGGGCACAAACATCACAGGCTTCCAAGCATGGCTACATGACCATCTCAAATCGGCACTTGCTTGCCTTCGTGACTCTGTTCATCAGCTTGAATATGCGCCTTTGCAGGAAGTGGGTTGCACAAGGAAGCCCAGACGGCCAGATTGGGGAAATGCGTATTCTTGTGTCCTCGCCTGCTAGGCTGTTGGTGCATTTATCGCAGCCTTTTCGTGATCAAAATACTCTGGGCTGCGGCACATTAGACTATGCGATCTGCAAAGTAATACCTACAGGAGTACTCGAATTAATCTGTAGAAGCGGGTTGTTTGCACATAGTGGAGCTGGGTAAAAGCTTCACATCATCTGGTTTATGGTTTCCCGTGGTGATCTGCAACATCTCTTCTAAGCACTTTAATAATTAGTTGACAGGTAATGCTCGATCATTACTTTATTTGTGCTCTCAGCCAGCGGATTTAACTTGGGTGCAACGCGTCAGATGAACGTTAATTTTAATATTATTGGTGATGCACGTTTGGGGAGATTAATGCATGGTTGTCTGCTCGCACTGCAGCAAGTGCGTCGCGTGAATGTAGCGTTTCACCAAGGATGCCAACTAGCAGAGGTCGTAGCAACGCAATATGGGATATTACTCACAGTACATGGATGGCAAAGCGAAAAACATTCTGAGCAATGAACTGTCGCTAGTAACTACCTACTTGAAGGGGTGCTTCCCTGAACGGCAGCTGTGATGTCTATGCCGATGGGTGGATTGTGGAGTGCTGCGTAAGTGCTCTTTTGCATCAGTGGTGATTCCACTGTCGAGGACAGGAATAGCTGTTGAGATGGTCTTGGTTCCCTTCACATACATTTATGCCATCCTTCCGCACGCGAGCG
Organism: Eimeria acervulina; assembly: GCF_000499425.1. Lineage (NCBI taxonomy): Eukaryota > Apicomplexa > Conoidasida > Eucoccidiorida > Eimeriidae > Eimeria > Eimeria acervulina. The sequence continues at coordinate 4,075 of NW_013549054.1, read as the reverse complement.
CAGTATTCTTGCATCTTACGGCATTGCTCACATACACTTGCTCACATGCACTTTGGGCCATTGGCTTGCCGGCTTTCCTGTGAAGAATATTCCTGTTGACCAGCTGCTTCTTTTTGCAAGTTCCACTAGCCAGCGGCGTCGATACTTCAAAGTGCAACTGCACGTTAAAGAAGGTGCGTTGTACAACGCAAACAAACCAAACGTACCTCACACGCTTTAGCTTTCAAGCTCAAGGCCTACTGCCGAGCATTTTAGAACAGAAGCATTCAATTATGTTAGCTTGTTAGGGATCTTCTGCATTAGTGGCAAACATCCCACAGTGCATGCACTTTTGGCGTGTTTGGACGGCTTGCCATGCCATACGCCCAGCAAAATGCGCAAAATTCCTACTGAGCTGACGTGTGGATGATTATGTGCTGCACTAATATTTCAATTGGAAGACGGCCCACTGCGCAGCCATCATCATGGTGCGGTTTTACGCCTGCGGACGGAGAGGCAAGGGGAGGTGATGGAGTCTAGTTCGGGAACACATGCGGAATTATACTTGGCGATACGACGACAATGACAGCGTGACAGACCAGAGTTGTCGGTAGTCTTGTAGCACAAGCGCCTCCCCTTTGCTATATCGGAAACGTTCAATCTACGGTGTAAACGAGGGTGCATGATGCTCCAGCTAGTGTGTCCTATGAATCATCTGCGAACAGTGCAAGCACCTAGATAAAATCTTGCCCAGTCGTTCCCACAGTATAGTATTGTGCTAGGTGTCCTGCTCAGTCGGCTCTGAAAGGACTGTTACACGAAATGCTATTCTGTATCGCTGCGCAGATGGTGAGGAGCGATTCCGTATCCTAACGTGCAATTGCTAACAGATGCCGATGCTTCGAGGTCTCACCTTCGCACACTAAATGGCTTTATGGCATAGCTAATACTTATCTCGGATGTTGCATCTGTCAACTCGCTCTGTCGTCGATAAGTTTCCCGTATGCGTTCATGTGGGAGAAGCACATAGATTACTGGATGATGTTGTTCGACTGGTGGCATGAAAGGTTCCTTCTGATATTTTATGGCGCCAAGAATAGGATTTGGGACTTGCCACAGTGAGTGATCGCTGACTACTACACCCACTTATCGCCAGTGCACCCAACTTCGTTCAACACTTGAGCACAGGCTTGCAAACCTCCACCTGCCTGATGGCAATTTCGTTGGAATGCAAGTCTCATTATTAGCAGATCCAGCACTAAGGATGAGTCTTTGGGTTACAGGAAGTGCGTTGCGTCTGTAAATTCGCTGTAGTGTATCGCATGTTAATCATTCGCATGCTTGCCAAATGCATTTGCTTCGGCATGCACCGTAGGGTGCTGTATCGTACCAACGTTTGCATGCATAACAGGGCTTGCTACTGATAACCGATCATTAGGGAATGCTGGGCATTGGGATTTCCGGCTTGCGTCCCTAATACGTGTACGACAGAACCTTCAAGCCCGGAAATCCTCTCCTGCACATGAATTTCTCTGAAATGATAATTGAATGAGGGCTCCAATATATCAAGATTTGTAAAGGTTTCTCATTGCACTCCGACCAGTTTTCCGAATTCCTGTCAGTGCATGAGCTTGCACTTGGTGCAGTTACCTGCTTTGCCAGCTCGTGGGTGGGGTCAGCCATGTGCAATACTCTAGGTGTGCGTGGCCTTTTAGTGTGTGGGTAGCCACCACCACAAAAGTGCGCATCGGGGCCTTTCAGGATGAGCTTCCCTTGGAGAGGGACCACCAAGCATGGCCCTGAGTTGTTCGTTCGGGCAGCCCCGCGAAAGTCGATCCATGTGCAGGTCTCTGGAGACCAACTTGGGATTCCGTGACGGCCCTTCAGTACGTACGTCGCCCACTCGTCTTGCGACTGGGACAGGGACAAACCACGCACAAACCAGAGAAAATCGTAGGTTGCACTGGTATGCATGCTGCGTGGTGGGACGTTGAATGGTGTTTCTAAACAACTGGGCTGGTATTGATGCTCTGCATGCACGGCTCGATATCTCTTCCTCAATGGGAAGTATGCGACTGGTACGATGCGTGCATGATCCAAGCAGCTCACAGCGGGCGGTACTTGCTTTGGCGAGTTCCTCAACCGATGTCATTCTACCGTTATGCCTTCCGACGTTTTTACTTGCAGAGAAGCCAATTGCCCTCTCTCTCACGCCCAAAGACAATACCCCTCTGACTGGGGTGAACGCATCACACAGCGGTATGAATACTTTGCAGCCACCTGAGTAATAACATGGTTTCTCCAAGAGCTCCGTGCGGTTAAAGCAAGTGAGCGCCAAGATTTACGCGGGAAGAGGGCTTCCTCGAGCAGTTTATTTGCGCCTGCGCATCGGACAGGATGGCACATATAACTTGGGATGATTCCTCAGAATGCCTGACTTCTGCAACGAGAGAATGCCTCGAGTCCCAAAGCAATTCAAAAATAGCATCAGCTTTAATTGCAGCAACTGATTCTGTGGAGAAGGATTGCGATTTCCTGCATGAACCATGGCTTTTTTAGCAGGAAAGCAAGCAGGACGTACGGTGTTTGAATGGCCTCGTGCGCCCAATAAGCTATGAGCAGGCAGTGCAGCCTCCGTAGTCACCATTTTTACGCCGCAGAAGAGGTAGTTGGCTAGGTTGCCACGCTCGGAGTAAGCGAACGCCGTCACTGTTAGGTGCCTCCTCGCTGCTGCGTCCGCTGCTTAACAAGCGCCTGTCAAGTGGAGGCGTCAACCATCTAGTTTGTGCGTCGGATGATCCATGGGGGGAAGAGGGGGTGACAGGGTAAGTTTGGCTGCATGATACTTGAGGTGCCATGGGAATTGGTATGCGGTGCGTTGGATAATAGGCAGATGACGACAATGCTCTGTGCTGCTGGTTAGCGAGTGCGTGCTTTTCTCTGTGGCGCGGCACGTGTAGCTAGCACTTTAATGAAGCTGTCATGGCGCTCTGAGTGCACGTTTGTGTTCTGCAAACCAAACGCCAGGACCGCGACCTTTTGCGCCATTTTTCAGGTTGCGCCATTATCCTGTGTATTAACGACATCCATTAGCTGCGAATCAAGTTGACCCACAGTGCACGGCTTGTCCCAAACTGAGTGTAGGAGGCTTAGTCCATTTGCGCGGACAGTGAGTAGACCACATCCTATTTGCGAGACAGCGCACGAATCCGGGCGTCAGTGCTTACCTGTAGCTTGCCATACAGTAAAAACCCATGCGGATTTCTACAAGCTATAAACCAGCAGGGAAAGTGCCAGATCCTCTTAATGGGCGTGCAGCACGTAAGTCGCAATCCCGAACGGAAATCAGAGATGACACCAGAAGCATGAACGGAAGTTCAAGGTGGGACAGCTGCACGCACTGCAATCAAAAGAATTACTTCTGACGCCTGGAATGTATTTTCGGATGTGCAGTTGAGCATGGCGGCGCTAACGAGGGTTGCCACCTGACAAGAGACTGAAAAGACCCCTGCACACGCATTATGGGTGACGAGACAGATTATTGTCCTGAGTGTCGCGCTACGTGGTTTTGCACCTTTTTGTACTGGCTTCAACTGTAGGAGTGATCCAGGAACTGCCCCATTGAGGAGCACCCAGGGTTTTTGTGGACAAGTAGCTTACCCACATGCGCTCTTAGCTGTGCTTGTGGAGCGGGTGAGTGGCAGAGGGAACCCAGCGAGAGCTGGTGATCGAAGAAGTAGGAACTTTAAGGACAAGGATGGTCTGTGTTGTACAGGAATTACAGTCATATGCAGGCTCATAGCGCACTGCCATGTCCAGCTCCCATCTGTATCTTCTGAGGTTGGGTGCTCGCGCTTGCTGCTGTGCATATGATGCCGGGCCGGCTCCATTGTTGTGTCTCTTCATGGCAGCATTTGAGTTTAGATGGGAGCTATATTCTAGGTGGCGTGATCCTTGCAGTTCTTTGCCGAACGTCCAAATAAACTCAACGCACCTGACGAGTAGTTTTGCGATTGTGTGCGCGCCACAGAACCATCTCATCTTTTTCACAGCAAGTTTTCGTTTCCTTTAAAGGACTGTATGACAGGGAGAGGTT
>NW_013549055.1:0-5742 GCF_000499425.1 Eimeria acervulina | reverse complement strand
AATATAATATAATATAATATAAACACCAGAATGGGGGCCCCCCCTGGGGGGCCCCCCATAGGGGGCCCCCCAAGTAAAGGGGCCCTGCTGCTACACCTGGTGCTGCTAGGTCTGTCTATACACGTCAATTTTCATAAATAAAACATTAATATTAATGAAATTAAATATATAAAAAGCAAAAATAAACATCAATCAGTACTCCTAGGGTACTGGGGGCCCCTTGGGGGCCCCTCCCGCCCTCTTCTCCCCAGATCAACAAAACAAAATGAAAATAAAAATAAAAATTTTATTTTCTGCTCTTCTTTCTCCTCTCTTCTTCATCTTCACTCTTCAACACACACTCACATCTTCATGCGCACTGCTGGGGGCCCCCAGAGGGGCCCCCAGAGAGGCCCCCATAGGGGCCCTCGAAGCGGCCCCCATAGGGGCCCCACAGGGGGCCCCCATCGGTGCCTCCGCAGGGGCCCCTATAAGGGCCTCCACAGTAGCTCTCATTGGGGCCCCTATAAGGGCCTCCACAGGGGCCCCCCAGGGGCCCCTGGTAAGGTCCCCTTTAGGGGACCCCACACGTTATGTTTGGGGTGAAGATGAGTGGAGGAGACATCAGAAAAGTAATTCTTTATTTGCTGCAGGGAGATGCATGCGGAGACCTGTTGCTGCCGCTCAGACACAGGGTGCTACAGTTGCTGCTGCTGCTGCTGCTGCTGCTGCTGCTACCGCTGTTGCTGCTGCTGCAGGCAGGGCTGAAGGTGCAGCAGCAGAGAGGCATCGCGTAGCAGCTTTTGTTCTGCAGCACCGCTGCAGGGGGTCAGCAGCTAATGGCTCAAGCAGCAGCCGCAGCAGCTGCAGCAACCCCAGCAGCAGCAGCAGCAGCAGCAGCAGCAGCGATGAGCCCTCTGTGTCCCTCATCAGCAGCGACAAAGGAGCTAAGAAGAGCCCCAGAAACAAAACAAGCAGCAGCAGCATTACAAACCCAAAGACATCTCCCCCAAACTGCCTATGTGAAGCCGCAGCAGCAGCAGCAGGACCAGCAGCAGCAGCAGCAGCAGCAGCTCTTTCTGGGGTCCCCCTTGTCTTACGCTTTGCCCCCAGCCCCACAGGTTTGCTGCATGTCGGTGGGGCTCGCACTGCCCTCTTCAACTTCAAACTCTTACAAGAACATCGATCCCATTTGGGGCCCCCAGGGGCCCCCAATATCAAACCAGGGGCCCCAGGGGCCCCCAATATCAAACCAGGGGCCCCAGGGGAGGTAGGGGCCCCAGGGGAGGTAGGGGCCCCAGGGGAGGTAGGGGCCCCCAGAGATGCAGCGCCCTTAGGGGCCCCGAGTACGGCAGGGGCCCCAGGGGCCCCAGGGGCCCCTAGGGTTGGAGGGGCCTCAGGGGGCCCCTTAATGAAGGGTTTGGTGAGTAGGGTTTGTAGGAAGGAGTTGAAGGAGGGGTGGGAGGAGGGAGAGAGAGGAGGAGCAGACAAATTAATTTTAAGGGTTGAAGACACCGACGCAAACCGCAGCAAACCGCAAATGGAGAAGGCTCTCTTTGAAGACCTCAGGTCAGAAACCACCTGGTCTAGGGTTTAGGGTTTAGGGTTTAGGGTTTAGGTTCTGGGGTTTATGATTTAGGGTTTATGGTTTAGAGTTTAGGGTTTAGGGTTTATGGTTTACGCATTTTAGGTGTACGGTTTAGGGTTTATGATTTAGGGTTTAGGGTTTTTAGGGTTTAGGGTTTAGGGTCTGGGCTGTCTGTTCAGGTGGCTGGGCATCACGTGGGAGGAGGGCCCCGATGTGGGGGGCCCCAGGGGCCCCTATCGACAGTCTGAGAGACAAGAAATATATCGGTGGGGCCCCCAAGTGCTGTTGTTGCTGTTGTTGTTGCTGCTGCTGCTGTTGCTGCTGCTGCTGTTGCTGCTGCTGCTGGTTCATTCACTCGGCCTTGCTGCTGTTGTTGCCTTGCCGCCTTGAGCAGCAGCTAAGAGATTCATTGTAGGGCATCATATGCTGTTGTTGCTGCTGCTGTTGCCGTTGCTGCTGCTGTTGCTGCTGCTGCTGCTGGTTTGGGATGTACAGACAACAGGGGCAGCGGCTGCTAGAGAAGGGGCTTCTTTATAAATGCTTCTGCAGCAAAGAGCGACTCCTGGAGTTGCGCCGCAGGGTAAGCCAGCAGCTGCTGCTGCTTCTGTTGCTGCTGCTGCTGCTGCTGCAGCTGATGCATCTTTCGCTGCTACGCTTGATGCTGCTGCTGCTGCTGCTGTTGCGGTTGAGGAAGAGCAACCGAAAGACTAGGGTTTTGCGCGTGCAGCTTAGTGCTCACGTCTCAGGGTTTAGGGTTTAGGGTTTAGGGTTTAGGGTTTGCTGCTGCGGTACAGTGCACGGAGCAGGGCCTACCGCCCCGTTATGATGGGAGGTGTCGCTCGCTAAGCCCGCAGCAAGCGGCAGCGTTTGCTGCAGCAGGGAGGCCATTTACACTCAGATTCAGGTGCAGCCATTGCTGCTGCTGCTGTTGCTGCTGCTGTTGCTGCTGCTGTTGTTGTTGCTGCTGCTCTTGATGCTGCTGGTGTTATTGGTGTTGCTGTTGCTGCAGTTGCTGCTGATGCTGAGGCTGGTGCTGGTGGTGCTGCTGCTGTTGCAGCAGTAGATAGTGTTGGGGCTGTGGCTGGTGTTGCTGCTGCTGTTGCTGCTGCTGCTGCTGCTGCTGCAGCTGTTGCTGTTTCTGCCTTCCGGTTGCTCCGTTAGCTGTTGCTGTTTGTATTTCTGGTGTTTCTCCCTGGCGCCACTTTCTGCGTTCATCAGCTGCTGCTGCTGCTGTTGCTGTTGCTGCTGCTGCTGCTGCTGCTGCTGCAGGACACCACTGGAGCCTGAGACTGTTAGTTTTAATGACATTGTTCGGGGCCCCGTCACCTTTTCTATACAGCAGACAGCAGCAGATTTCATTTGCTTCCGTTATACACAAATAACCCCAAGGGGGGGCCCCCCAGCTGCTGCAGCAGCGCTAGACGGGGCCTCACTGGGGCCCCCAGGAGGCTCCGTTGTTGCAGCAGCAGGTGAGGGGCCCCTGGGGGCCCCAGGGGGCCCCATTGCTGCAGCAGCAGTTGGGGGGCCCCTTACTGCAGCAGCAGCAGCTTTTGGGGGGCCCCCTACGGGGGCCCCTGGGGCCCTCGGGGGCCCCAAAGAAGGAGAGGGTTGGGGTGTTCCTGTTTATAATTTCTGCGCTGCTGTTGATGATTGGTTGATGGGGGTGACAGTCGTTATTAGGGGAGAAGAACATATTCCAAACACTGTAGCGTGAGCCGAGGGTTTAGGGTTTAGGGTTTAGGGTTTAGGGTTTAGGGTTTATGAGTGCAACTGGGAACCATAAAGACTGCGCATACTCATCTGCTGCAGCAACACCAGACACTCAGCCATTCGTAAAGATAGAGTTGTTGCCTGTTAGGGTTTAGGTTTCAAGGTTTAGGGTTTAGGGCTTAGGGTTTAGGGTTTAGGGTTTAGGGTTTGGGGTGTATGCGATGCAGCCAGATTCTGATTAGCAGGGCCCTCGGAGCGCCTTTGCCTTTTTTCTGCCATCTCCCCGTCATCATAGCCAAAGAAGGTGGAAAAATCAGCAAACGCAGACAGCTGCTGCTCGCCAGCAGCAGCAGCAGCAGCAGCAGCAACAGCAGCGACACCAGCAGCAACAGCAGCGGCATCAACAGCACCCGCAGCAGCAGTAGCAGCAACAACGACGAGGACAACAATAACAGCAACAACAGCAGCAGCAACAGCAGCAGCAGCAGCGACTACACGATTAGGGGTTTGCGTCTTTGCGGTTATCATCCCGATGCTGTTGTGAGTTTCTTGCGTGGCCATCACACCAACGACAGCGACAACAAAAGGTGCGTAGACACCCCAATGAAAAGCTGCATATACACCCCAATGAAAGCTGTCCATACACCCCAATGAAAAGCTGCCTATACACCCCAATGAAAAGCTGCCTATACACCCCATTGAAGAGGTGCCTATACACCCCAATGCTGGTTTATGGTTTAGAATTTAGGGTTGACGCATTAGAGTTTAGGGTTTATGGTTTAAGGTTTAGTGTTTAGGGTTTAGGGTTTAGGGTTTAGGGTTTTCAGTGGCTGCGTTCAGGGGGAAGGCTACTTGGTTGAGTGCGTTGGGCCGCAGCGCCTTTTGTTTTGATGACAGACATCTTAACTACGCACACAAACAAAAAATACGCCAGGTACTTACGCTGCTGCTGCTGCTGCTGTTACTATTGTTGGTGCTGCTGCTGCTGCTGTTACTGTTGTTGGTGCTGCTACTGTTGCTGTTGTTGATGCTACTCCTGCTGCAGTTGCCGTTGACGTTGCTGCTGAAGTTGTTGCTGTTGCTGCTGCTGTTGTCGCTGGTGTTGCTGCTGCTGCTGCTAATGCTGCTAATGGTGCTGCTCCTGCTGCTGCTTTTTGCGACGCTGTTGCTGCTGATGCTGCTGCTGGTACTAATGCTGCTGCTGCTGTTTCTGCTGCTGCTGCTGTTGCTGCTGCTGCTGCTGTGGGCAACAAACAGCTTGGGTTAGTGCTTACAACTGCGTTTGCCTTTAGCGTCTCACTCTATTACTGGGGGCGTAAAGCTTTTAGGGTTTAGGGTTTAGGGTTTAGGGTTTAGGGTTTGGGGTTTGCATGCAGTTGAGTGCCAGCCCCAACGCCGAGCCGCTGGTGGAGTTTTTCTTAGACGTCATTTCTATGGCGCCGGGCGTCTGCGTAGACACCGCGGACCCTCCAGCAGCAGCAGCAGCAGCAGCAACAGCAACAGAAGCACGAGCAGCAGCAGCAGCAAGTACAGCAGCAGCAGCAGCAGCAGCAAATGGTTTGAAGGGCTGCGATGGGGGGAGGGGGCCTCAATCTTCAGCGCTGCATGCACTCAGGCCTCCTTTGTTTGACTTCATTGCATTTGCTGCTCGTTTGCTGCTGCAGCAGCACACCTCTCCTGCTGCTGTTGCTGCTGCCTTGCAGGAACACCTATTGGGGGGTCCCCAGGATCTTGCTGGGGTGTATGGGGAGGTTGCTGCCTTTAAAGCTGTTGCTGCTGCTGTGCTGCAGCACAGAGACATGTTTGCTGCCCTTTCGGGTGTCTATACACCTGATGACGAACAGCAACAGCAGCAGCAGCAGCAGCAGGAACAACAACAGCAGAAGCAGCAGCGACAAGAGGAGAGGCATCTGCTGCTTCAGCAGTTTGAAGCATGGAAGCAACAGCAGCAGCAGCTGCTGCAGTTAGAGAAGGCGCAGCTGCTGCTGCTGCTCCGCCTTGCCCTTACCGGCAAGGAGACAGGGCCCCCGCTGCTGCAGCAGGTGATTAATTGCCTCCTTCGTCTCTTAATAAATAAATAAATAAATAAATAAATGTATAAATAAAGAAATAATTAAATTAATAAACAAACAAATCGCAGTTTATATATATATTTTATTACATTCAGTGAACAAACAAAAAAAGCAAAAAATATAAACCTGTAGATGGCTGTCTTTGTTTATTTGCGGTGTATCTACACTTTGTTTTTTATTTAAATAAATAATATCTTCACTTTGCTCTTTATTTAAATAAAATGTCTTCACTTTGTTTTTGTTTGTTTTTATCTTTATTTGTTTTTCTTTGTTTTTGTTTGTCTGCCTTATACCTTTTTTTCTGTGGTCCTTTTTATATTTTCTCTCTTATTTATTTTAATTTATTTTAATTTATTTTAATTTATTTTAATTTATTTTAATTTATTTTAATTT
>NW_013549056.1:0-6434 GCF_000499425.1 Eimeria acervulina | reverse complement strand
GGCGAAGGGCAGTAGAAATCTCTGTTGCTGTTCATGAAGTCCGTGAGCTGGCCTACACGGGACAGGTGTGTAGACGAAGTGCCATTCACCGCACCACGGCACGATGTGAAGTTCCCACAGTCGTCCACACAGCCATTGCCAGAGATATCGAAGTCAAGCGCATCCTGTGCATAGCAACGCCACTCCCGCGCCTTCTGTGATGCGGTTCCGACGTCGTAACGCGCGTACATTGTAACGTCGCAGTATGCCCATAGTCCTTGCTCGCATGCTTCTTCGCCAAACTCAGCGCACTTTCTGTCCAAAGCTTCCTGAAGAGTGGGCGCAGGGGCACTGCAATATTCGGGCTTCAATTCGTCCAGCTGGCTGGACAACTTGCTATGGCGTGATAAATAAGATGCCGATGAGCCTCCGTATGCGCCAAGACACATTTTCAGTTTGCCACAAGTGTCAACGCAACTTGCGCGAACGACTTCAAAGTTAAGCGCGTCCTCAGCGTAACAGCGCCATTCTTTGCTGTCAACATTGTTACTTCTTCCGTCGTATCTCGCATATACAGGCATATTACAGTAGTGGCTCAAGCCGCTCTGACAAGCAGCCTCGGCTTCGACGCGGCAAAGCTTGTCCAGAGCATCCTGCAGAGATTCACGAGTCGCCGTCTCCTGAGCCGAAGCCTCCTGCAGAAGACGCAGCAACACACACTACAATCCTCCTGATTGGAACTGCGAAAGCAATGAAGCCTGAAATCATGTTCTTCAAAGTTCTCCTTATCCAAATACCCATACATCCCCCACGTGGAGCAGCAGAAATGGCTCATTCCTTTCAAGCATCTAGGACAACAAAATACCAGCCGCTTACTGCGTGAGCGGAGAGGCCTGCGTACACAACGGAGCAGTCCAGCAGATAAAAGAAAATCAAGACAACTGCCACAGTACCAGCCTCATCTTTCTAATTATCCCATAAGAAGGAGAAAGCATGGAGAGACCTACTTAGGAAACTCCTCTCCAGGCGAATTGCTTCGGACGCCTGAATGGTGGCCCAGGCAACGATGCTTAAAACCGAAGGCACCCTCATACCTGGAAGATTGATGAAGTGATGAATGAATCTGAATTAATAGGGAGTAATATAAGATGATTATGGGAAGAGATTGGTTGCCCTTAGCAATGAAAGTTCATCGCCTCGATGCGACCTCGCAGCACCTGCGCGGAGCTAGCCAGGCGGAGGATGCTGGGAAAAGCAAGACGTAAATTGAGATTTTGTTGCAGATGTCGCTGTTGCAGTTCAATGTAGAAAAGATCTTTGAACGTGCGCCTTATCTGTTGGCGAGCAGGCCCACTCGAATTGCTTTCGCTAGATAGTACAAAACCTGGGTGTTCCGAAGTGAAAACCGTCGTTGAGGGGATGAAAACTATGAATAGACCTTTATTATGTAACGTTTATAAGTTAATCTGTGACAAAAGGATTTCATTGTTGGCTCCAAATATTGTAGTGCGCTGCAACAGGGTTTCGTTGTCGGCGCATCGCCGGCATGGGCAGATCATTGAAGTGCCACAGTTGGGCTCGGGGGACCGAACTCCCAGCCCTTCCACTCAATCCTAAAATGTGATTATACTTAATCTAGGTAAAATTTGCAGAAGATTGAGTGGGAGAGGCTTTGCGTAAGGAATTTACCCAGTTGTGAAGGAACTACGATCCTGGCCAGCTCCCCGCCACCTACGAGGGTGAGCTGTGTTAGCTACTTTCTGATCGTTGCCGCTTGCTGCCGCAAACCGCTTTAAATCATGCATGAATGTACAGGTCCTTTTATACCTGCCCACACACTTGAGAACAACCCGGTAGGTGCCGTTACAAAGACATATGCTGCGCGGTTTGGCTGCTGAGGGCCCCGTAACGGCCTGTCAATGTTCTGCTGAGTTTGTACATGCACCAAAAGGCTTTAATTTCGTTACATCTGGGGTTTCCTTGAAGCAGGAGTTGCACTAAGGCGTGCTGCAACCCATGACGCGCCAAGTGCTACCCATCGGCCGCACCTCCGTGGCACTCCCAGCGGGTATGGAAGAAGGCCGGCAGGTCAGCTGTTCTTGGAGACTCATCTTAAGTACTTTGCCTCCACAACTGCTTACGACTGTCCGCCCCGAAGACCGAGGACTATCCTTTCAAGATGCGAGCCTACTCCGAAGATATCTACGTACTCTGGTGCGGTTGCTTCTGGTAATGTATGCATCATATAAACCTGCTCGAGGCGCTATAAACTGGGGATGAACTCCCCCCTTTCAGTTTAGGCATGATGGAGGATATAAGGAAATGACATAACGGCTCCTGGGCTTCTTCGTCTGCTTAGATAAGCAGAGGTCCGAAACCCCTGGGCGGCACTCCCAACCGCAAGCATAGAAGTGCGATTAGCTCTGAAGGCCCTTTACCTACTTGCTTAGACCCTCCGCGCCAGGCAGCTCTCCCTGCATGCACCATGCACCAGAATAAACAGGGCGGCCAATCATTCCTCTGCTCACAAACTGCTGTGGTCCTGGGGCCAGTTTTACCCTGGTCAGTTGGCCTTCCAGTGGCCCCCTCTTCCTAGTGATATCCCCTAGTACTCCCCAGATCCATCGTAGGGAGACGCAATAGCTAGTGCTAGTGGGTACCCATCTCTTTGAACCATCTTCCTGTGCCCGAGCGATGCAGACAACAGTGAGCTGGCATCAAAAGGGTTCTGCGAAAAACTCCTGCTAGTTGATAACACTTGTGCAGAAGCTCGAATGTGCCATTACAGCACGATACTCACAGATCCAGGAAAGATATGCAATGCGTTATCTGGGCGATCAGGCGGTGCGCTTTGTGCCCTTATTCACAGCGCTGTGTATTTTCCAGGTTGGTGGATGATTGGCACTGACTCCACCTTGGTGCGCCAAAAAGTTGCAATTAAAAAAGTAGTTTTTTCTCTGCATTGAGCAATGCTTCGCGAGAACCAGAAACCGTCTTCAGGTGCCCTTGTGACTAGGGAAGTCCCCACGAAGGCAACGGCAAACGCACAGCAGCGTCACTCGCCGTGTTAGCGTGCAGCCGCTCCAACCCAAGCCATGCGGCATAGGTGCATAGGGGGAAAAGCCCCCTATGCACCTATGCTGCATGAATAACGCCTCATTTCTCCTCAGCAAATATTAAGTGCCTAGAGCTAAGTCTACAAATGTTGGATTCTCATTCTAATGGCCTACACTAACAGTTGTACATCGCAATATCCACAGCTTACTTTACAATCTGTCGTTTTGTGCATCCTCCGTGTAGAAATTATTTACAACAGAAAATCGAAATTCGACCCCGAAGGCATATTAACACCAGCAAAAAGGTTCTTTCGTCTCCTTTCCCTGTAAAGGGCTGGTTCATTTTTTTACGAAGAAGAAGAGCTCACAGAATTGAGCTTTGGCGGCCCTTCTGAGCAAATCCTTCTCGACCTAATTCACCAACGTACGCTGCAGTTCGTGTGCCCCTTGAAGTTGCAGCATCTCATATATCTTCAGCTGCTTTACGTTAAAAAGAGGGCCGTTGCTCGTACGGGTCGAGGAGCATTGCAAGGCCCTGCAGGTTGTTTCATATGCAGCCAGCTACGTACTCCACACCGTCACCCTGCAGCTCAATCTTCGTACACGACAAAAGGTACCTCTTGCCTTGGAGAGCAAAAGAGAGAGCTTCCTGCTTCTTGCGTTGCAACGCGAGCCCTCAGCTGCCCCTCGGGCACAATGTTGTACATTTTGTTCAGCAAGTTGATGTTTGGCATTCCTCCAGCAAGGAAGGGCACTCCGGGGTGTGGAGCCAAAGGGGGCATGATCATCTTGAAGTCCTTCGTACGCATCCATTCTTCAAAGCTCTGAACGCCAGCCCTAGTGAGGATAGTCATTTCGCCGGTGGTGGTTTGGGCCCAACCTATCCTTCCTGGTTTCGGGGGATCGGTGATGACAAGAGCCCGATGCCCCCCATGAACTCCCAAATAAGGGCGTCTTTTACCAGGCGAACAACTTAAACTACAACCCATTGTTACAGCTGCAGATAAAGCCCTGTAGACGATGCTGACGCGGCTTCTGGATATTTGAGGTCACCCACAAACGGCAAGCGCCTCCAGTAATCCACAAGGATACTCTGTCTTGTTTTTTGCTTTTAGTAGTTAATGCAGTCTTGTTCAGTGGGAAACCCCGTGATACTTGGTTTGTCTACTCGGAAACACTGAGAACTGCCACGCGCGCCGGGCTCACTCGAACCGCTGACGGCAGATCGAGCACCCGGGAAGGAGTTAGGTTAACCTTTCCCTAGTAATGGTATAAGCAGAGTAACCATACAAATATTTTGAAGTGTGAAAAGGTAATAATGACCAGATAATCAATATAGTATATTCACTGATACTACTTCATGCGGTACCACCAGAAGCTAGGGAGACGATCAGGAAGGAAGCTTCCAGGACACGTTGTGGTTGCTCGCCTGGCGAACCTAAGCTCTGCATCCCGTAGCCGCTAGGCCCTACCAAAGCACAACCAACTCCAATTTCCTTTATGTAGAGGCGCAGCTTCTTTGGACCAACTTAGGCCTGGCAAACTTGCTCTGCGGAAAATCATCTCGAACGCCTGCTGTTCATACGAGTACACAAAGGAACCACTGGGGCACGCCGTGGTGATTAAGAGCGAAGCTACGGATGCCGAACAGAAAAAAACCATACTTTCAGCTGGTGCTGGCCTCCTACTACATGGGAGCCTCGAGCCTTATCGGCTGCACTCCGGGGTGTTGAAGCCACGCGGCTTCCAATATTGTTCTTCTGTTTAGATTTTGAATCGGTATCTCTCCAGAATTATTTCCGCAGTCAATAGGCTTGCATTACCCGTAGGTTAGATTTCGCCTGATTCCCGGCGCACTTGACGGCTCGTCACCCCTTCAACTTTCATTCTTTCGTGAGACGCTGCAGTTCTTACTAATCAAGGGGTACTTAAGTCCTATACCACTCCAAACTTGGCCTTCCCCCCTGCAGCAGAGCAATCTGTCCATGAATCATCCATCTTAACTGTTTTAATAGAATATCCGGGGTAGTTTTGCTGTACGGTAGTCTGCCATTGTACACCTGTACAGTTGTGTAGATCTCGTTTCCTGCCCTTGCAAGCGCCGCAGCTCACCCCACAATCAGACGCGTTTCCTCCCTAGCAGTATCCTCAGCTTGGGAATACCTGAAAAGAGCGCCGATGCAAAGCAACTTGAGAAAGAAATTTTCTACAGACGCAGAACTCTGAGAAGAGGTATTAGTGGGCCCGTGTACTGCTCCGGAGGAAGAAGGGACTTGAATATGCCCATTTAATTGCGAATGTTATTGGTGCTCCAAGTAGCAGTGGTTTAGGGGGGGCCGCTCTTTGGATGGCACAGATGGTAGTGGAGCAGATGGAGAGAAACAGACAATTGCAGGAGGAAGACACGCACTTCGATGCGGATGTTGTAGAGTTCATCACGCAGCTGCAGCAGCAGCATGGATCTCTCGAGCCGTTCCTGCAGCAGCAGCTACTTCTGCAAGGAGCGCATATGGAACAGCAGGAGAGTCTGACAAACCTGAAGCGCATGCACGATGAACTCAGCAGACGCATGGAGGAGAGCTGTGCTCGAGCGGCCGATTTGGAGGGACAGCTGGCCTTGGCTTACGAGAAACGGTAGCAGGTGCAGCAAGACCTGAGCAGGACTCAGCTGGAGTTGTACCACAACCAGGAGCTGCTCCAGCAGGCACCCTATCAAAATGAACAAATGAACTACGCGCTGACGAGCTGCCCCAGCAGTCGAAAGGATGGCAGGAGCAGCTCGCTGCTTCGGAGCAGCAGTTGGCAAACCTGCAGCAAGAGAGGGCAGAAGGCGCTTCTGGAGGAGCCGCAGGAGCGGCTGGCGGCCGCATCTGAGCGCGAAGCACCAGCCAGTGCTGCCAGAGCAGAAGGCGCTTCCGGAGGAGCTGTAAGAGCGGCTGGCGGCCGCATCTGAGCGCGAAGCAGCAGGCAGTGCAGTTGCCGAAGCCGCACGGGAGGAGGCGGAGATCCAGGTGGGGAGGATGCATTGATTCCCGAGAGAAAGGTAAAAGAAGTGGCTGGGGGCGAGTTGCTTGCCTTTTCGCGCACTTCAAGTCTTAGCGGCTGCGTTTCACGTAGTGCCGTAGCAGCAGCAGACGCGCACCGCTCAACCAGCTGCTGGCTCATCCTTGGGCTACTGAATTTTCTAGTTGCCTTTCGACAGAACTACTTAGCCTCGGTGTTCTGCTGTGGAGTAGGTAGAAGTGTTGCTGCGGTTATTCGTGTGGATTTGCCCTTGACTCACCAGGTTGCGCGAGCAATGCTTACGAACGAGCAGCTGCAGCAGGAGCTGCAGCACCATCAAGAACAACAGAACCAGGTGGAGATTGTCCTGAAGGAGAAGCAGGATGCTTTGGACAG
>NW_013549057.1:0-6236 GCF_000499425.1 Eimeria acervulina | reverse complement strand
GAATCGCGACTTGCAGCGTTGTTGCCTTTTTTCGCTGGGTACAAGGCTGCGCTTCTGTGAGGCGGCTTGTGTGACGGACGCCTCTCAGATAAGGGTTGCGAGTACAGCTTCGAACAACTTTGCTTCATTGAGGCGTGCCAGTGGCTCTACTCTCGCTGCGCTTCTGCACTTGCAGAGTGAATTGGTTCCTGCATAGAACATTTTCTAGTAGCGTAGTGTGCTTGTTAGAGGGACTTTCCCTGGATGAGAAATAGCGTCCTTCATGAGAAGGGACTTTCCCTTCCATGCATTGATATCAATCCGACGCTGAGGGCCCTCACTGGCAAGATAATGGGGCTTGTGCTTGGTAAGCTCGTTGTACTTGGGGATGTGGATTTTTTTAGGGGATCACTGGTGGCACTGCTTGTGTGGTATTTATTGGCTATTTTGCGCCTGGTGCGCGTTGGCTTCTGTGGTTCACGCATGTGTTGCACAATTAAAGAGAGTGTTCATGCATGCATAGAAGGCGTCCTGGGCACCAGCGCATGCGGAGTAGCCGGTAGTGCTGGTTGCAGGAAAGTGCGCTGCATTTCCAGAGAAGGTAACTCCTGTCCGTACCAACCACAGTCCTTGGACCGGTGTTCTAGCAGCTGGGAGACTGGAGAGGATGTTAACTGCTTTTTAGAAACTCTAGCCTTAAGCCTTTGGATCTTTCACAGTTCTCTATGCTCTTCAGCTCATATCGAGGACCTTCGCAAAACTGGGCACAGTGCCACAAGGGCATGGGCTGGTGCGGAGTGCGGTGCCCTGTCCCTGGGTTGAAGCTCACCTTGCACGCGTGCTACACGGCCGCCCTACATGCAATAGCGCCCAGGCCTTCTTTTGATTCATTCACTAACTGTCTAGGCAGTTGTTAAACAATTATGTCTCTATCAATAGCCAGCCTATGCAAGGAAAAGTAGACCTACCAGATTCAGACAGATCATGCAGGGTGTCTGAAGCGAAAATCGGCAGCTGTTTGGGAACGTTCCTCTACTGATTTTTGTCCGCATTACATCTCACGATGGTCCTGGGCCAAAATCGAGGACTTTCGCTACAGGGCTTCCACCAGTGGCGCAACTGTGTACGGGGGACTCATGTTGGCAAGTGCATGTTCCGGGCGCAGCCTGCCAGTTCGGTCCAATTAGACATTCGAACCTAGCCATTGCGCGTTAAGAGCAGAAGCTTTCGGGAATAGAGTTTGAGGTGATGGTTTGTTCTGCTGCGGCATATTCCACTATAAATCCACGGGCACACCGCGCGGAGTACGTCCGTGTACATGGAAGCCTCTTCGGGCAAACGCATCGATTTGTCCCATACTTGTGGGGGCTCTGGCTAATAAAAACTTTAGTAGCCGCAGCTATTAATGATCATGAGCACACCCATCGGCGAACCGTGCAGGCGATGCCGCAGCTGCTGAAAATCGTTTTGCACGGGACAACCATTCTAATTATTGGCGCTGAAGATTTCGGTTGCACTACTGCATTGTGTTTGTTTTGCTAGTTTGTTTTAAATGGATAACAAAGTCCTGTATGTGCGGCATTTCAAGGTTCACCCGAACTATCGAGGAGCGGCATGGAACGAGGGGAATACTTACGCTGTGCAGAGCTGCCCATATCCCCAACAAAGGGTTTTATTCGTTCAAATTATAACATCTTTCAACGATAAGCGTAGCGGTTTTCTACCGAGCAAATGTCCACAGCTTTGAAAGTGATTTGTGGGGCCGTTCATTAACAGCCCTCGATGGCCCCATTTTACTCAACTGACCCCGACGGTCCGATGCAGCAGAGTTGATTTTTTTGCCTATCATATAAATTATCCAAAATTATAAGAGCTTCGGTTAGTTTGAGTTCTTTGTTTTAGCTTCAAGGGGCCTTTTGACTATGGCCTGAACTAGCCCCAAGAAGACCCTTGTGTTATAGGTTAGGGTTAGTATATGTATAATACCCTGTGCGAAGTTGTCTTTAGTTGATCGTTTTAAAGTGGTTTGAAAAGGGTGGTGGTCCTTTTTCTGCTAGAGGAGGATCTTCCCGCGATGGAATTTGTCGTTGGGGACCACTCGGGCCTGTGCAAGGAACTCTCTTGGCTGTCCGCCGATACCCGGCGTACGCGCATTATAAAGAGGGCCAAGCAGAGCCGTTCTTTGGCAGTCACCTCACTCTGTTGGGCAGGACCTTCAGGGTAAGTCTGTAGGCAAACAAAAATTTCTCCTGTAGGGTATGACGCTTTGCGGCGCCACTGTAGTTTCCTGCAGATTGTGTGTGAGCGAACCCTCTCAAGCCGGTCTTTGTTTCTAGTGAAGAACAGCCTCAGATTCACAATACTATCCCGATTTCAATGGGAAGAATGACGAAAGATTACGAGCGCAAACAAGAAGTGGAAGGTCTCTACTTAATGCAGCGAAACGGCGTGTGTGTGTTTGCACAGCGGCAGAGAGGTTTCGGAGATTGCCGTTGGTCGTGCATGTGGATCCGTGGAAGCGTTCGCCACCTCGAGTATCGTTTGTGAGGTGCCGTTGCATTCTGCATCTTCTGTGGAAGAGGACTCCCTCAATCTGCCTTTGCGGTCCTTCCAACTGCCGTCAGCACCTGTGGCTCTTTCACTGATCGGGTCGGCAGAGGCACGTGCACACACGCGCTTCCTCCTTTGCAAGTCATGGCTTTCGAGTGGTGTGACAGCAGGCGAAGCTTCGATTCGCAGTGCACTGCTGCCAGCACCCACAGAGGCAAGCGCCGAGGCAGCAGAGGAGTCATCCTGCGGCAGTTGTTCTAGCAGGCTGCTGCTTGCCGTTGGCCAAAAGGGCCACGCCTGCGTAGTGGAGTGGGAGGGATGTTTCAATTGTCGCCTCGTCGAGAGGGCCTGCGAGCCAGAAGGAGGAGCACCATCTCCGGATGAGGGCATTGAGACGGACCTGGCGGACGTGTCAGTGCAGTTTCTTCCCATAGAGAAGAATTCCAATGCTGAACATTGTGCTGTGCATACAGCGAACGAAAGAGACTCGTTTTGCTGCAGAGCCGCATACCTTCTCCCTGGTCCTATCGCCGCCGCCAGTAGCCATCCGATGTGCCACAGTCTACTGGCCTTCGGAGGGAAGGAGAACGACGCGAAGGTTGTGGACCTGGACTATGGAAAGATCCTCTGGGCTGCGAAGAATGTAAAGCCTAGCTTTTTGGGGTTGCGGTGCGACGTAGCGGTGACTCAAATAGAGTGGCTGCTGCCAATACATCCCATGGTGCTGGCTGTGGGCACTGGAAAGGGCGCAATGCGCTTCTATGACTTGCGCTGCCAGCGCCGGCCAGTGCTAGAATTTTGCGAGGCTACGCAGGAGAAACGGCCCGTCACAGCCTTGTGCATCCGCCCCACAGCTGAGGTGTTGCAAAGCAAGACGGACATCCGGGCAGCACTAGCTCGTGCGGCAGAGGCTGCGGCTTCTTGCTCCACCTGCGAACCGAAGGCGAGCCACACATCCTCCATAGCTGTGAATGGGGACGGACGCTTTTCACCGAGAAAGGATTCTCCTGAAGGTTGTAAGAATTGCAGCTGCAAAGATACTGCAGCGACCGAACCAGCCCAGGAATTGCTGGCCTCTTGTAGCGGCAGGGAGTCTGCCACTGTTTACTATGCTGACTCACATGGGATGATCTACGGCATGCGCGTGCATAGCGGTTCTGCCTTGCTGCGTTTGGCTGATAAGGCTTGTCCAAAGTACAACCCTTCATCTTACCGCTCGCTCACTGGCGTCTCAGAGCAAGACCGGCCGCCCGAAGTCAAGAGGAAGCTTATTGCGGCAATGTTAGACAAGCAAAGAGGAAGGCTTTCTTCCAGGAAAAATGATCATCCAGTTTCGACAGCTGCATGCAGTGATTTGCAGCTTGCTGCTGTTTGTTTCGGAGGGTTTAAAGGAGCCATGGGGGCGATTCTCGGTACGGCCTACCTATTTCCTATTGGCGTTAAGGCATTGGGACTCTGCAGCATAGGAGTTTCATGAAAGGTCCATTGCGTGTTTTACCCTGTGCCTTTGCTACAGGCCTACGTCTAGATCCAGCTGGAGAACGTCTTATTGCTGTGGGCCTAGGACGTTATGCCTACGTGTTCAATGCCAAGTCGCGCAAGCTCTGCGAGCAAGTGAGATTCTCTTCGTGTGTTCTTGCTGCGGCTGCTGGAGCCTGCGTGTACGCAACAGAAGTCAAACAAATCACACAAGTGCGTGTTTGCCACGCGATGCAGGTGTTTCTAAAGCAGAAGCTCACGTGTCTCCTAGCTGCAGGGGGGGAATCAGCTGGCGGAATAAGGCAGCGCGCGCCAACGAAGGAACAAACAAAAAGTGAGAATAACAGTGACAGATCAGACGCCAGCGAATCAGAACTAGAAATAGGAAACGATAGTGACAGCGACAATTCAACTGATTCTTCTGCAACTACAGAGGGAGACAGTAGGCAGACAGCTGAGCGCTTCTGCGACCAGAAGCCTTCTGGCGCCTTCCGTGTTACCGGCAAGCGAAAAAATGCGCCGGATAATCAATCAACTAAAAGAAAGCGCGCTAACCAGCCAGCGGCGAATGCTGGGAAGCCCTTCGGCTGAAAGAGAGCCGCATTTGTTATAAGCAGCGTTAAGATTATGTGAACGTTTATGCCTTTGGGGTTTTTCTTTTGTCGTCAGCATGTTCCCTTCTCGAGGTGGGGGCGCTTCAGAAATAGGGGCGATTCAGGCGTGCATGCTAATCTGGGAGCTAGTGGAGGCGACGTGTAATTGCAGCGCTGTATACTAGAGCTAGCGTTCAGCAAACTAACGTATCAAAGTCTCTGACCTTACGCCTGTTGCTTTGCGAAGTACAGAAAGCGACCCTTACGAAATAGGAAGTCAGCTTCTCAGCATGTTCAGAACGTCCTAAGATGTGGGCAAGCAGAAAGCTAGCTCCCTGGTGAAATCATCCCGTCACTTTTACACCTTGACTTGCGTATGTACAGGGCTCTTAGATTAGCATGGCACAGTGGGGGCGGCGGGGCAAGGGCCCTTTTACCATGTAGGCCGAAACTGAAACACGTCGCTTCGTTTAAGACATGTCGCCAACTAGCCCTCAGTAGCTCAGCAAACAGCCCAATATAGTGCACATACGGAAACAAACAGGTACCGTGTCGAGGAAGCTTTAAGGAGCGACTTCCTTGAATGAACCAGCTCAACGCGAGTTCTTGGCGTATAGTGAGGTACTCGTCGGCGGCACACAGAAGACTCTACTTCTTCAAGAGTGGTGCACGCTCGCAAGAAGTACACAGCCATCCGAAGAGGCAAATACGACTGCAGCCGCCGTTACGCGCGTACTGAGATAAGCAGCTTGCAAATGCACCTCAGAAGTAGTCAAATGAGCACACGAGTGTAAACGTCTCACCGAGGTACGCGCGTGCTGAAGCCATCGGGAATTTACAATGAACATGAGAAACGCGTACATGCAGATGCACAAACCAAGTCTAGCCCCCCCGATATGCGAAATGCTGCTCAAGTACGACGTACGAATTGACTGGGCAAGCTCTCGTTGCAACGGGGTCGTCGGATGGTAGGTGGGCGTACTCATACTGGGGCATAAGTTGGCTACTGAAGGTCATGGACACGTTCTTCATGCCGCTATCACGTTGGGCATGCCTGCACGAGGGATTGTCTTGCAGTAGGAACTACGCGAAAGTGCGCTGCAGCACCAAAGGCCCTCTGCCCGCCCCATCCGCCTTCAGCCACTGTGCCAGTATACCCCTAATACCTGGAAAATGAATCAAAGAGCACTTCATTTTTAATGAGTCATGCTTTAACTGGTGCAGCTTACTACTGTCCTGGGGTCCTCGGCTAAGATATACGAGTCTCGTCAGATACGGCGGCCACCGTGCTTCCCACCAGCCCACTGGCATGTCCCCAGACATGCCTCACGCCCGGCAATAAATCCTACAGTTTTGTAATTGACTTAACTTAAGCAAAGACAATGTATAATGCATGGGATGTACACGTTTTCTCCACCGGAAAAGGAACGCCTACCCTTGTTCTTGCTGTGGGGAACAGGTGGGCAAGTGAAGCACGGCGAGAAGCGACGGCGTTATTTCGTCTCATTCGATAACGAGTTCATGGAATTGCTCGACTTTCCCAGAAATAGTACAGTTTTTGCCAATTTTTAATTGTTTTTTGACCACAGCTCGCTAAAGCTCGTCCTTGTTCTTTACGTTGGCCAGCCCCACCGA
>NW_013549058.1:0-6916 GCF_000499425.1 Eimeria acervulina | reverse complement strand
AGGAGTTTTACAAGTTCTGCACTCACACTGTGCCAAAAAGGGAGTGAGCTTAGCGTCTTGCCAAGATGTTCGCTCATCGGCTCAGGGGCTAGTGACAACCTAGTTGGCAGGGCGATATCAAAAGTCGCGCACCTTGCTATTCGGGCGTACGGCCGTGGTTTATCAAATGGGAATCCGCAGGCGGTAGGCCAATATTTGCTTGTCTCAAGGATGGTGTGTTAACGAAGAACGCATGCGCTTTGAATGCATTAATTTGAGCTCGAGTCTGAGGCTTGTTGATGGTGGTTAAAGATTCGTTTCTTACTAGCGCGGCTGGCAGGAAGATACGGCTGGATAACGATAGTGGGCGGTGTGATGTTGCCATTTACGTGCGACGCGGAGTGAATAGAGTGATCACGCGGAGTTTGTGTAGGCCTGTTCTCTCGCTGTACTTGATGTGAGTAAGTAGTGCATTGCGCCACCACCAGGTTCGTACCCGGCTGATGGAGTTGCTAGTCTCGCATCGCGTCTGCGGGCCTGCAGAAGATAGTTGATGGTGGGTTGCGCCTCACCTATGCGTACCCTGAAGGATTGATGAAAGGTGATCAGTATCTAAATGCTTTTTTTTCCAGCGTGAGAACAGCTGGAAGAATGCATGTTTTTTGTATGAGCATGATCTTTTCTTCGGTGAGTTTGGCTGGAATTCATTGCAGTTCAGTGCGACACTGTGGCGCGTTTGGGCGCTTCATAGGCCCACATATGTAGCTCACTGTATGCAGTGTCAAGGAGGTTGTAATAGCACATTTTACAGCGATGGGAACTCGCGGAAAGCCCTGCTTTACTAATTCATCCTTCCTGGCTATGTTTAGCGAGTGAGCCCACCCAGTGTCTACAGGTTTCGCAGATTTGCCCCGGAATGCAATCCACTTTCTTTGGGAAGCGGCCGGGTCTATGGGGTTGCGGAAAATTCACCTGCAGGTGCTGTCAGCAGTGAAGCTAGAAATGCAAGCGTAGTGCACTGACCTTGTGAAACAGTAAGGCATGACTAATAGGCTTCGGAATCTCAATGCCAACGAGTTGGAAACGGTTTTGCACAAGCGTTGTTCGAGCCATTTAGAAACATGCATTTTCGACAAGATTTTTGCTATGCGATGTGTTCTTTTTTGTGTTGCTTCGATATTTATCTGCCTACGCTGACATTGATATGACACATTTTGTCAATGCATTGCATGGCAGTGACTCAGCGTTCCAGTCCCTAAATCGTACAAGCCATTGCGGTGGTTTTTGCCTTGCCATGAGGGCAATGCCTGCTGAGCAAGCTTTCCTTTTTTTGTGCTTATCAGAGCACCCCAAGCAAGGATACGGCTGAAAACCTTCGGCGGCATATTACCCGGTAGTGCAGAAAGCTGTATGCCCGCAGCGTCACAGCAAGCACTCGTCGGTGACGTGGGATGAGGCGGGCATTTGTTGTTCCAGGCTATTGCGTCTTCAGCAGTGACGTCGCCTAGTGCTGAAGCGTGACAAGATCATATGACACTACACTCCAGCACAGTGAACATCGCCGGTGGACATGCAGAGATTTGCATTTTTTCTACCCGTGACGAGCGGATGGTATTGGCGCTTTGCAGTGGGTAAGTTGAAGTGAATGCAAACGTTTCAGTATATACTTCAGATGGGAGTTGATTGGTTAACCACCAGGGCGATGTTTGAGCAGTACGAGTACAACGAGGAGCAGAAAAGTTGCTGTGGCTCCCCTATGCCCAGAATGTTCGCAGTAGCAGATAAAAGCCAGCTTCTGAATTGCGCACCAGCCTTCGGGGCAAAGGCTGTAGCAATGCATTAGAGCAACCAGCATTTTCCGATGAAATAATGAATTCCTATACGATTTACACACCGGGTGTGCAGATGCCTGGAGGTACGGTGGCAGGCCCGAACGTAAACGGCTGTGAAGGAACGAACGCATTTCTGCACGACCACGGTGTTCCTTTATATGGGGTGGCCACTGAAAGCGTATCCCAAATATTCTTCTAGTTGCCCATGTTAGTAGGACGGAATATTACGTAGGCTTGCATAACGTGATTAATGAGAAATACGTAAGCTCATTTTCAGGCCCAGGAGCAGGATGCACTTGGTAAACTGCGCACCGCGGGACATAATGAATCTGGAAAAAGTGCTGAGCGTATCAGCAGCTACCCACTCTTTGCCACTGCGCACCCAGCACAGCAATTCGTGGGAAAGGGGGGCGTGGGCGTGCAGAAGGACATGACAAAGCAGGGTTCATGACTCAACATTGTAGGGAGATCCATGCAAGGCAGCATGGAGGTTTGGCGGCGTCGGCAATTGCGCACTCTCCGGCTGCGACCTACCACCGTGGGCTACCAGCAACAGCAAGTGCGCATGCTCAACAGGAGATTCAGCTGAATATTTTTGTTGTAGACATCAGGCAGTGACAAAGCAAGGACTTACAGGGAATAAACATATTTTGCAGGATCCAGGAATCTAAGTATGCTTGAGCACAAGGATATGAAGGTGACTGATATGCCAAGGACCCTGTTCGTTGACACCTGCGAAGAAGAGATTGCATTTGCGCGGGGGCGTGTGGCACCTGAACTGCCTACCCATTTGAAAGTGCGACTAAGCGTCCATCTACAGTAGTCCTCAAGTTGCTTCTCTCGTTATGGCGGCAACGTTATCTGATTTGAAGGTAGAGGGGCAGGATACACTGCGCTTGTTACGCAGGCGGGCTGAGCCTGCTTGTGGTCCTTGGTATCATGAGAATACCTGAGCATCGCCTCTCTCCCTCGACAACGATTGACAGCAAGCTGACACCTTGCAATGACAGTTGCTGTGCGCGCTCGTCAGTTGTTAGCATGACGCTTTCGTGAACTGTACGCAACTTCTCTCCAGAGAGCTAATTGTCGGTCCTCGGTCCCAACACAGAATGGTTGTTTTGGTCGCCCGTGTCTATACACAGTTGGATTGTAAAAGGGCCTTCGTCTGTTGAAGCCACGCGTTATTTGGCCCAGCAAGTATGCACGGAGTTTGCATTGACAATTGCGGTTTTGCTGCAGACGACTGCTGTGAGCAGCGTTTATGAGCTATGCCAACTGCGCGCATCCGCACTGTTCCGTTCTACCTCCGTCCACGTTGCCATGCGAGGAGTGCGAGAGCAGATACAGCTGTGCCTTTATATGCTTACGCCTTTGTAGAAACGAATCTCTACAGGCAGGGAGTAACGAATCGTCTCGCATTGTCAGTAGCATTCTCTGATGTTCTCCAGCTCTAGGATTCATTGCGCGGCAATGAGCATTTTTTTGCACATGATCTGCCATCACACGCTGTTTCAGAGATTGGGAATTCACTCTCTGTGCCAAAGCTGTACAAGACAGGAGTGGCGAATGCAGCTTTGTCGACAACGGGGCGAGCGGCGCGCGAGCTCTGCGCGGCAGTAAAGTAATGCGTGCGTGGTCATGCCTAGGCGTGTGTAGCATGAAAGCAGACGCAGATGTTCTGTTGGTTGAAAGATGCCAAAAGTTTGGTACCCGAGTACATAAGATTAGTAAGCATGTCATTAGTATTTGGTGGATCTGGTTTTGTCGCTGTGAACGCATTGTTGCTTCTCTTCTACAGCAACTACATGCTGCGGCCGCGTGACTAGTTGTTATACCTTCTGTTCCTGACACCCAGTCCTCACAACTCTGAGCGTTCCCAGTTCTCGCCAGGGAGACTCCAAGTCGATACCTAGTGGAATCTGGTGCTTCTCGGTGAACGTGAATTTAATGCATAACCCTCAGTGGGGAGTTGATTAAAGTGCATGCTGCTAACATTTGAGCAAAATACGCTTTGTTTGCGCCTATTAGAGCCTACCGTGATGCACTGCCTTCTGCGTGCTCAGCCATACGCTTTTTAGGTTTGTTTAGATTGACACTTGAGGAGGTCTTCCGAGAGCGCCACTTGGGACTGAACCCAGCGACTCTGAGACATTCTTTTGTGACGCGCGCCCAGAGCTACCACCCCGCGCACACGCTATTGTGCGCATAGTGAGGATTGGCAAAAGTGTATGTTGATATGCATACCGCGCCAAAGGAGAGGGGCAGATGAATATTTCTACTGTGGAAGTGAGCTTGTCTCGTATTCTTCAGGGCCAAGATTCTCTGAACCTCGATCTGCATTTCACGTGCAGCGCCTTACTACTGCAGACTATTTTCCTCATTTGCCAAACAGTTGAAGACGTGGCTGGAGGGGTGAATGCTTATTTCAGGAAACCCACAGGGCAGAAGCCCGTAGTGAGGGCTGCGCCAAGTTGCTGAGGACTGCAGTACATGGACCTACCTGCTTGAGTGAACATGCGGCATGTAATTTAAGAAATGTACTATGCTTGCTCTCATCTTGAACTGTTTGGGCCAGCTAGTGCTCACGTCGTTTGGACTGACAGTTGTGGAGGGGCACTGAGAAGTCCATTCAGCATTCTGCGCGGCCACTCTGAAGCAAACTAAGGGCGCGCATGCTGTCCAAGCCACTGTTCTACTTGCCTGCTTCCGAACGCGCAGTGTTAGAACAAATAAAGCTATGGCTCCCGTAGACCTACGATGGCGCCACCAGAAAGAAACGGGTCACTTTGCTAAACAAGCGGTATCCACCATCTGGTCGATGACCTCATGTGTGCACGCTGCTGTGCCCATCGTTTGATGGCAAGTGAAGGCATAGATCTACATGCATATGCGCATGTAAAGGCGGTGGCGCACTATTGCGAGTATTGGCGGTTCCCGCTGCTTCAGCTGTGTGAAGCTGAAGCATTTTACTTCCTGTTGCACGGTTGTCTGCTTAAAATATCCGCATGCAGCATCACTTCGACGGGCACTGTACAGTGCAACGCCTTACTGGAGTTCCAGACGGCAACGCAATGCACTAAGAATACGATAACAAAGGATGATAGAAATTGACGTTTCTTACAGTGATGTATTGACGTGTAACAGCGGCCGGCAATTTGGTGAAAGGCAACAGGGACACCACTAAACTGTCGTTGAGAATGCCCGGCAGATACTAGGCTTGGCTAATGTGTTGAGGGTTTTTGTCCACAAGTATGCCGATGGTGCTCTGCCATGCCCTATTTCCCCCTGCAGGCAATGTCGAGCGCCTTCGCATCAGACCTCAGTATTCAGCAGTTGCTATCCCAGCACGCTACCCATGCGTGGCGTGCATCATATGCACGATTCCGTTTATATTGGGTTCTCGAAAGTGAACAATGCCTCTTTGTTAAAGTTACGTGGTGGTGTAGCTGACATTACCGTGCACGCGCTCCGCTTTTTCCTAGGTTGGAGCTTCGCTGCCCGTGCGCATAGCTTTACACTCAGTTTCTGGGACGCGACCTTCCTGTGCGTTAAGGAAAGTCAGGTTCATGCACTGCTCCTGCGAATATGTGTAACGAGGTTGAGCAAACCCTTGTTCCGCTTCCTCCCGGCTTCATGTTCTCCAGAACGTAAGTACATACTGTGTACACAGTTGCGGAGCTTCTCAGATGCCAGCCGGCAGCACTGCCTAGCCCAGCATTGTACACGTGTTGGGTGTGCACCATACGTGGGGAACATGTTCCTGCGGAAATAGGCAATGCCTCTTATGCAGTTACGTAATCCGGTACTAGACACAGCGCTACAGACATTCCATTTTGCGTACATTGCATCTCCGCTGTTCTTGCGCACTCGTTCCCAGTGGCTTTGTGGACCGCAATCGTTTCTGTGCGTGAGGGTGCGTAAGGCGTATTCACTGAGCCCGGAGAGAGTTGCAACGAGGTTGAGCAAAGCGTCCTTTGCCTTTGTCCGCGTCCGTTTTTCGTAGGAAGTATGCGCATTCTAACGCACAGTTGCAGAGTGTCTCAGTGGCTGGCAGGCCTAGCTAGATATTCCAGCATTATTATTGTGCGGCATGCGCGTTATGCGTTGGAATATATTTTGTTGTTGCTGGCCTTCGGAAGTGAACGATGCCTCTATGTTACAGTTTCGTGATCCTGCAGCTGGCACAGCATTGTTCGTGTTGCGCTTTAGGGGTACTGGATCTGCTCTGCCCATGCCAGCATTATTATTGTGCGGCATGTGCGCTATACGTTGGAATATGTTTTGTTGTTGCTGGCCTTCGGAAGTGAACGATGCCTCTGTGTTACAGTTTCCTGACCCTGCAGCTGGCACAGCATTGTTCGTGTTGCGCTTTAGGCGTACTGGATCTGCTCTGCCCATGCACAAGCGCTCCTTGCGGGTGTGCGGAGCGCCACCGTTTTTGTGCGCGAAGGGGCGAAGGGCTTGTGCACTGCGCCTGCGGAGACCTGCAGCAAGGGTAAATAATGCGTTCTTCCTCTTCGTCTCTACGCTCCCTTTGCTCCAGAAAGTAAGCGCAAACTCTCCACACAGTTGAGGAGCTTCGCAGAGGCCGGCAGGTCGCACTGAATATTCAAATATTGTCCACGTGCAAGATGTGCACCATACGGTGGAGCATATTTTGTTGCTGCTGGCGTTTAAGAAATAAACGATGTCCTTTTGGTGCAGTTACGCGATCCTGCAGCTGACACAGCCTTATACCCGTTCCGCTTTATGCAGATTGGATCTACGCTGTCCTTGCGCATGGGCGTACACTGGGTTTGTGGACCGCAATCGTTTCTGTGCGTGAGGGTGCGTAAGGCGTATTCACTGAGCCCGCAGAGAGTTGCAACGAGGTTGAGCAAAGCGTCCTACGGCTGTGTGCGGGGTCCTTTTTTCGCAGGAAGTATGCGCATTCTCACACACAGTTGCAGAGTGTCTCAGTGGCTGGCGGGCCGCACAGGATATTCCAGCATTATTATTGTGCGGCATGTGCGCTATACGTTGGAATATGTTTTGTTGTTGCTGGTCTTCGGAAGTGAACGATGCCTCTGTGTTACAGTTTCGTGATCCTGCAGCTGGCACAGCAT
>NW_013549059.1:0-5150 GCF_000499425.1 Eimeria acervulina | reverse complement strand
TAGGGTTTAGGGTTTAGGGTTTAGGGTTTGGTTAGATGCCCAGCGGCCTACCGGCCCTTCCCTTAGGGTCTCGATGTTTACTACTGAGGGTTAAAGGGGGGTATAAAGGAGTTTCCTTCTGATTAATAAGCTTAAATTAGATTAAAATATTAAAAAAAGAATAAACTTAGCAAGAAAAAAAACAAAAAACCCACAGACAATGCTGCACTCTGCTGCTGCTACTGCTGCTGCTGCTGCTGCTGCTGCTGCCCAGCCGCAGCCGACCCATCGGCTCACATGAGAGCAGCAGCTGAGAAGGAACAGCAGTACTCTTCTTCTTGTATTCTTCTTTTTCTTCTCCTTTTATTACTCCTAATAATAACTCTGTGTTTTATCTCTAGCAGCAAACCCGAGAGCGCAGTCTGCAGCAGCAGCACAGCCACGCCCAACTCTGCTGCCTTCTTCTTCTTCACCTTCTGTATCTCTTAATCTTCATCTTTGCTGCAGCTTAGGGGGCCTTTAGCGCAGCTGTGCAGCTAGCTGCCTCTGCCCTCTCAGCCGGGGCCCCTGCTGCTGCAGCTGTTGCCGCTGCTGTTCTTGCTGCTGCTGTTATTGTTGCTCGCGCTACTGTAGTCCCCCGCGGGCTTACAGCTGGGGTGCTGCTGCTGTTGTTGTTGTTGTTGTTGTTGCTGCTGCTGCTGCTGTTGGTGTTCTAACAGCAGCATCTCTGCCCATGGGGTCTGCTGCAGCGGGGCCTTTGCTCGGCAGCTGCAATGGAGGCAGCAGCAGCGACAGAGGCGTCTCTCCGTGCTGCTTCTGCTGCATTTAGTAAAACATCTAAGAGGCCCTTTAGAGGGTTTCAGGGCCTCAGCAGCATCAGCAACAGCAGCAGCAGAAGCAACAGCAGCAGCAGGTGCAGCAGGAGCAGCAGTTGCAGAAGCAGAAGTAGCAGCACTCGGGTGCTGCTGCTGCTGCCGCTGCTTTTTCTAGGCGTTGTGCTGCTGCAGCCTGAACCAGTGAACAGCAGAGTGTTGTTTGTGTCTCCTCGAGGGGGCCCCTTATTATCTTTTTCTGTCTCTCTAGATGCAGAGTTTGCTCCTTGGGGGCCTCCAATAGAAGAGGTAGTAGGTCAACTCGTATATAAAGGCAGCAGCTGCACTGCAGCAGATCCAACGCTGCTTGCATTTTCTTACCTAGACTTCCGAACAAAGCTGCTGCAGCTGTCTCCTTTAGAGACACTTAAAGGCCTAGCAGCAAAACTGCTACCTACCAAACGGACCTCCCCTGCTGCTGCTGCTGCTGATACTGATCCGGGGGCTGCTGCTCCTGTTCCTGCTGCTGTTGCTGCTGCTGCTGAGGGGATACAGCCAGGAGGTGCGGGGCCTGATGCTTTGGCAGCAGTAGCAGCAGCAGCAAAAGCAGAAGCGGAAGCAGCAGCAGCAAGCCCTGCAACAAAAGGAGACAGCTGGCGATGGGCTATGCAGCGGACGAGGAGACTGCGGAGAGACAGTTTAAGTTTGCTGCTTCCTTTTATTTCTTCATTTCTTCTTCGTGCTCTTTGTAATGATGGGGCCCCCTTAAGAAGAGCAGAGGGCCCATCGGTCTCTGCTGCTGCTCTGCTAGGGCAGCAGCAGCTGCAGCAGCAGCAGCAGCAGCAGCAGCAAGAGCAGCAGCAGGAGCATTTGGCTACCTCTTCCTCCTCTTCTTCCGCAGCAACAGCAGCAGGAGCAGCAGGATTTGCTGCTGCAGCAGAAGAGACAGACAAGGAGACATTAAAAGGTCTTTCTTTGCGAGGTGGAAGGCTGCGAGGAGGAGAGACAAACAAAAGAATATGGATGTTTGGGCGCTGCAGCGAAGAAGAGCTGCTGCAGCTTATAAGAGCAGCAAACAACTCGGGTGTTGCTGCTTTGCTGCTGACTGATACCCCCTTTCGCGACTATGCTTTACCGCTGCTGGGGAACGCCTTTGCTCCTAAGCCCTTGATGCCTGTAGTATCCCTTCCAGATGGTTTGCTGCTGCAGCAGGTGAAGCAGCGCGCAGCAGCAGCAGCAGCAGCAGGAGCAGATCCACTATACGCCCTCGTTGATCACCTCCCTTCTAAGGGAGCAGACTGTGGGGCCCAGCAGCCGCTGCTGCTAGTAGCGCTGCTGTCTCTACCTTTGTGGTGTCTCCTTACGTGGAGAGCGCAGCAAGATTGTAGAGGAGCAGCAGCACGAGATGCAACAGCGCTGCATCGATTGCTGCTGCTGCCGCCAGCTTTTAAAGCTGCTGCTGCTGCTGCTCAGGTTGTCTTCTTGCTGCAGTGTCCCTCTTGGTCTTCTCCAGCTTCTGAATATGTTGCAGTTGCTCTTCTTATATGTGAAACCCTCTTCAATACTTTCTTTGCTGCCTGTCTCCTTCTAATAAGCAAGGGGTATCTGCTAACAAGAGAGACAATAAACAACAGAGAAAGCCTTACCCTCGCCCTGCTTGTAAGTCTCTTATCTCTCTCTTATCTGTCTCTTATCTGTCTCTTCTCTGTCTCCTGCCGCAACAGCAGCAACCGCAGCAGCAGCAGCAGCAATTACTGTCAGTGTTGCGATACAAGAACAACCCTAGCTTCTCTGCCCGCACTTGGCTTCTGTTGTTTATGCTGTGCTGACCTGTGCTGCTGCTGCTGCTGCTGCTGCTGCTGCTGCTGCAGGTGAGCGCGGTGTACGTGCTAAGCAGCATAAACCAAGTGGATCCCCTGGAGTGTCTGCCCAGTCATCTCCTCCTTTTGCTGCTGCTTTTTATTGTAGTTTTGCGCTCATGCAAGAGCTGCATAAAGAAAATTCAGGTTAGTGCTGTAGCTGTACATACACCCCAAAAGCCTCCAGCAAACGCTGCAGCAGCAGCAGCAGGAAGAACAGCAACAGCAGCAGCAGCAGCAGCAGGAAGCAGCAGCAACAGCAACAGCAGCAGCAGCAGCAGCAGCCAGTAGCAGCATTAGCAGGAGCAGCAGCTTCACGGGTTCTTGTTTTTTGGCTTGCGGCGTGTCTTTATGGTTTGCTGCTCCCCTTTGTGCTGCTGCTGCTGCTGCTGCTGGTGTCTGCGTGTTTGTTTTCAGCTGCGGCTAGAGTTCGTGAGGGCAGCGGGTTTAAATGAACTGCAGGCAGCGCTGGAGGTGAAGGAGGAGATGTTCCGTGTGCATGCAGTTAGCTGCAGTCTCTTCTTCATCTTTTCTGCTGTCTCTTCTGTTGCTTGTCTTTGGCTGTTTGATCGCCCTGACTTAAATGAAGCTGTCTCCGTTGTCTTAGAGTTGGCGCTGTGGGCTGTTGTCTCTTCTACATTCAGACCCCGAAGGGGACTACCTTACTTTACGCTGCTCCAGGTATTCATCTTCTGCTGCTGCTGCTGCTGCAGTTGCTGCTGCTGCTGCTGGTGCTTCTGCTGCTGCTGTTGCTGCTGTTGCTGTTGCTGCTGCTGCTGTTGCTGCTGCAGGTGCTGGGGGGTGCTGGTGGTGGTGGTTTTACTGCTGCTGCACTTGCTGCTGGTGCTGCTGCTGCTGATCGTGGCACTGCTCGTGCTGCTGTTGCTGCTGCTGCTGGTGATGGTGTTGCTGCATACGAGGAATTGCTACTGAGCCCTTCGTGTCTGGATGTATATTTATGTTTAGGTGTCTCTGTTTTGTCTCCTTTTGTGTCTCCTATGTTTGCTGCTGCAGTCTGAAGAGCAGCAATCAGTGCTGCCTCTGTACTCTGTTGCACCTCTGCTGCAGCGAGGTGAAGGGGACAGCGTGTGGGGCGCAGGAGCTTCCCCATCAGGCGCAGCAGCAGCAACAGCAACAACAACAGCAGCAGCAGCAGCAGGGTCTCCTTCTTTTACTTTCTCAGAGACACTTAGAGAAGACTTTCCTATTGTTATACTAAACCCCTCGCCTCCGGGGGGCCCCAGGGCCTCCGCCTATAAGGGCCTCGCTGTGGGCACGCTGATAGCTCCGAGCAACCCCTAACAAACAAGTTGTAAGAATAATACTATTTAAAGACAAACCAACAGATAAATTGCTGCTGTTGCTGCTAATGCTAGTGCTGCTGCTGCTATTCCTTATGCTGCTGATGCTGATGCTGATCATGGTGATGCTGCTGCTGAGGCTCTAACCTCGCTGATAGATGCTTCCCTGCTGCTCCGTGTGCTGCTGCTGTTGCTGCTGCCGCTGTTGCTGCTGCTGCTGCTGCTGTATGGCAGTTGTGGGGCTAGTATAGTCGCTTCACCTGCACCCCATCGTAGCGGCTGTTGCAGCTGCTGTTGCAGCTGCTGTTGCAGCTGCTGTTGCTGCTGCTGTTGCAGCTGCTGCTGCAGGTGTCTCTGCTCTCCTTGGCCTTATGTGTGTTCTTAGGAGGCAAGGGTCTCTTCCTGCCCACACCAATAGCAACAGCAGCAGCAGCAGCAGCAGCAGCAGCAGCAGCAGCAGCAGCAGTAAGGTGTCTGTACACTGTTGGCCAACTCTGGAAAGAGCCTCCAAAGGTTTGTCTATGCAACCGGAGCAGCAGCAGCAGCAGCAGCAAAGCACACAGCACCAGCAGCAGCAAACACAAGCCACAATGCCTTCTTGACCCGACATCTGCATCTCCCGACAACCTCCCAAACGCTTCCTAAGAACCTCTGCTGCAGCAGCAGCAGCAGCTGTTGCTGCTGCTGCTGCTGCTGCACTGCTATGTACGCATGCAGCAGTTGCTTTGTTTGCACTGGCTGATAGAGGCCCGAGAGGTCTGTCCTAGCAACGGTGCTGCCTGCCAGCTGCAGCAGCAACAGTAGCAGCAGCTGCAGCAGGAGCAGCTGCAGCAGCAGCTGCTGTTGCTGCACGAGGAGGACAGTATTTTTCTGTTTGTGGTTTTTTTAGTTAGACGACCTGAAGAGACAGCAGAGCTCAGTCTCCTTTCTGTCTCTCTCTGCAGTTTGTCTTAGGGTTTTGTCTTGGAGACACCTTATCTACCCCTAAACCCTAAACCCTACTAACCCTAAACCCTGGCGTTACTAAACCCTAGCCCTACTAAACCCTAGCCTTACTAAACCCTAGGCCTACTAAACCCTAACCCCAATAATTCATCCCTAGCCCTACAAAGCCCTAGCATTACTAAACCCTAGCGTCTCTAAACCCTACCGCGCAGCCCTACGAAACCCTAAACCCTTGTAGGCTTGCAAAACCCTCG
>NW_013549060.1:0-5766 GCF_000499425.1 Eimeria acervulina | reverse complement strand
ATAATATAATATAATATATTATATTATATTATTATATTTATATTATTATTATATTTATATTTATTTGCAGGCTCGTGAAGACTTAGAGAAGAAGTGCAGATGTTTGTCTGCTAATTTGGAGTTAGAGAGAAGAAGAAGAAAAGAAACAAAAGAAATAAATAATAAACAAATAAATAATAAACAAATAAATAATAAAGAAATAAATAATAAACAAATAAATAATAAACAAATAAATAATAAACAAATAAATAATAAACAAATAAACAATAAACAAAACGATTATAAAGAACAACAAATAAATAATAAACAAATAAATAATAAACAAAAAGATTATAAAGAAGAAGAAGAAGAAGAAGAACAAGAAGAAGAAGAAGATGAAGATGAAGAAGAAGATAAACAAATAAATAATAAACAAAAAGATTATAAAGACGAAGACAAAGATAATAAATATAATACAAAGGCATCACTCGTATAATTTACATACACACAAACACATACAGACAAATAAAATAAAATAAAATAAAATAAAATAAAATAAAATAAAATAAAATAAAATAAAATAAAATAAAGGAGAAAAAATAAACAAATAAATAAAACAATATATTTAAAAGAAGAGACAGATAAAAGAAGAGACAGATAAGAGACAGAGACAGATAAAAGAAGCAAATAAACAAAAAGAGAGACAGAGACAGAGACAAAGACAAAGAAAGATATAAAGACAGAGACAGAGACAAAGATAGACAGAGAGACAGAGGCAAAGAAAGATATAAAGAGAGAGACAGAGAGACAGAGACAGAGACAGAGACAGAGACAGATATAGAGACAGAGAAAGATATAAAGACAGAGACAGAGAGAGAGAGACAGAGAAGAGATTGAACAGAAACACATACAAATACACATGCATGCTGCTGTTGCTGCTGCAGTTGCTGCTGCTGCTGCTACTGCTACTCTCGCTGCTGCTGCTGCTGCTGCTGCTGCTCCTGCTGCTTTTGCTACTCTGCTGCTTTTGCTGCTAACGGTGCTGCTGTGCTGCTACTGCTGTTGCTGCTGTTGCTGCTGCTGCTGTGCAGCGGGCGTTGCAGAAGGCTGAGGAGCGCATCAAAGAGTTATTAGCAGCAGAGAAGTCGCTGGAGGAAGAAATAAACAAAGAAAGACAAATGTAAGAAGTTCACCCACTCCCGCAATAACTGCTGCTGCTGCTGCTGCTGTTGCTGCTGCAGTTGCTGCTGCAGTTGCTGCTGCATTTGCTGCTGCCGCGGTTGCTGCTGCTATCCCTATTGCTGCTGCTGCGCCTGTTGCTCCTGTTGCTGCTGCTTCTGCTGCTGCTGCTCTTGCTGCTGCTGCTGTGTGCGTATGCGTTGCTTTGTTGGGGTGTACGTACACCTCAGGCATGCAGAGACAGCGAGGAGACAGGAGACAGTTTGTCTGGAGAGACAGAGACAAATTGCAGCATTAAAAGAACAAGCAGAGACTCTTAAAACAGAATTAAACAAACGACCATCAGAGGTCTCGCCCTAAACCCTAAACCCTAAACCCTAGACACCCTAAACCCTAAACCCTAGACACCCTAAACCCTAAACCCTAGACACCCTAAACCCTAAACCCGCTAAACCCTAAACACCCTAAACCCTAGAAACCGTAAACCCTAAACACCATAAGCCCTAGCTAGACGCCTTAAACCCTAAAAACAATAAATCCTAAAAACCCTAAACCCTTTAAACCGTAAACCCTTTAAACCCTAAACCCTTTAAACCCTAAGTCCTAAAACCCCTAAACCCTAAACACTAAACCCTTGGTTGCGATGAGTGTTGCTGTGGGGGTTTAGGCTGAGGTGGCGGAGCTTCGCAGTCG
This sequence comes from Eimeria acervulina, assembly GCF_000499425.1. NCBI lineage: Eukaryota > Apicomplexa > Conoidasida > Eucoccidiorida > Eimeriidae > Eimeria > Eimeria acervulina. The sequence goes on along the minus strand of NW_013549060.1, from coordinate 3,915 downwards.
TCTTGCTGCTGCTTCTGCTGCTCCTGCTGCTGCTGCTGTTGTTGCTGCTGCTGCTGTCTCCTTGTGTCCTAGAGAGAGACAGCAGGATGTCTCCTCTCTGCTTGCAGAGAACAAGCGACTTGCTGCTGATGCTGCTGCAGCAAGAGCAGCAGCAGCAGCAGCAGCAGCGCAGCTCGCTGCTGCTAGGAAGGAGACAGAAGAGAAGCTGCATGCGCTGCTGGTGCAGGAGATGCAGCAGCAGCAGCAGCAGCAGCAGCAAAGCAACAGAGTAGAGCCCCCTCTGCTACAGCTTATAGCAAACCAGAGAGATGCATATAAAATGAGGTTGCTGGACACCGAAAAGGTGCCTATACACCCCAAATAAACCCTAAACCCTAAACCCTAAACCCTAAACCCTCGCTAGCCAGTTACATTATTATTCCTTTTGCGTTTTGTTATGCGCTTATTATAGAGGCCGCGGGTGGTGTTTGGGGTGTACATGCACCTAGTTATTTATTTATTTATTTATTTATTTATTTATTTATTTATTTATTTATTGACTTGTTTGTTTTGGGGTGTACACTCACCTTGTTTTGTTTGTTTGTGTGTTTGCTTACACTTGTTTGTTCCTTTATTTATTTTATTATTTATTTGTTTATTTAATTATTTATTATATAATATTAATTTATTTATTTAATTGGGGTGTACGTACAGGAGAGAGACAGGTGGCGCTCTGCTGCAGTAGACGAGCAGCAGCAGATACAGCAGCTGCAATCAGAGAAGACAAAGCTGCTGCATTTGCTGCGGACAGCGAGCAGCAGCAACAGCTTGAGTGTAGCAGCAGCGCCAGATGGGTACTGCTGGGGATCTGGGGTGTATGACGAGGTCTGCTGCAGCAGCAGCAGCTGCAGCAACAGCAGCAGCAGCAGCAGCAGCGCGGAGGCAGCGGGAGACAGCAAGACACTCTATAAGGAGACAGACAGCGGCACACCGCTGCCTCTAGTCTACAGGCCCAGCAGCAGCAGCAGCACCAGCAGCAGCACCAGGAGCAGCAGCAGGAGCCGGAGCAGCAGCAGCAGCAAGGTGCATGCAGCAGCAATGAAGATCAGGAGGCAGTCTTCTGGTTTTGTAAGAGGGGTTGCTGCTGTTGCTGTATTTCTTTTAGCAGCAGCAGCAGAGACACGCCGCAGCATCTTAGGGCATACTCAACTCTCACCTCCCTGCAGCGGGAGACACCAGCAGCAGCAGCAGCAGCAGCAGCAGCAGCAGCAGCAGCTGAGTGTATGGGAGCGAGTCGTAGTCATCTGGGGCCGCATGCTGCTGTCTTCGAGAGAGACGCGTTTATTTGCTTTATTATACTTCTCGCTGCTTCATGCACTAACTTTTACTGTTATTTTATTTGCTGCTGATGCTGCTATACAAGGAACAGCAACAACAACAGCAGCAGCAGCAGCAACAGCAGCAGCAGCAACAGCAGCAACAGGACAAGGGGCTTAGTCTGCATTACTCAACTCAACAGACACCCTAATCATGCATACACCCCACACACATACCAAACCCTAAACCCTAAACCCTAAACCCTAAACCCTAAACCCTTATTTCAGTCTTTAATTGGAGTATTTATATCATACAATCGCAGAGGAAGTGCTGCGCCTCAGCAAGACGTAAACCTCATCCGATGGCGAGGGTTTAGGGTTTAGGGTTTACGACACCCCAAACCCTCAAGGCTGCAGCAGATTGCATGAAACTGCTGCACGTGTTGTATCTGCTTCAGTTGCTGCTGCAGCTGCTGTATCTGCTGCAGCTGCTTTATCTGCTGCAGCCGCTGCAGCTTGTGCGTCTGCTGCTGCCGCTGCTACACCTTTTATATGCTCTGAAGTTGTATCTGCTGCTGTTGCTCCTGCAGCAGCTGCTGTTGCTGCTGCAGCTGCTGGTGCATCTTCTATATCTGTTGCAGCAGTTGTATCTGCTTCAGTTGCTGCTGCAGTTGTATCTGCTGCTGCAGCAGCTGCTGGTGCTGCATATGTTATACGTGCTGCAGCAGCAGCTGCTGCTGCTGACAGCAGCATATTTGATAATAATTTATAGGTGTATGCCGTTGCACATGCACGAGGTGTACGTACACTTCAACTTCTCTAAAAGGTGCTCTTACTACCTGCTTCTTCATTTGCTGCTGTCTATTTGCTGCTTCATGCATGCTACGTTAGATCTGCCTATACAACTTGCTGCTTCTGCTGCTGCTGCTGCTGCTGCAGCAGCAGCAACAGCGTAGCAGCAACAGCGTCGTGCTCCAGGTGTATAGGCAGCTCTTTGTTTTTTGTATAAGTTTGGAGGCTTTATTGGAGCCTCTAATTAAAATAAAACCAAAACAAAGTCCTCAGAAGACCTGTAAACAAACCTGCACTTTAGGGTTTAGGGTTTAGGGTTTAGGGTTTAGGGTTTAGGGTTTATTGGAGGTTTTCTCTGCTTCCGCCTCGAAGTCTTCGTTTAAGTTGTTACAAATATAACAAATAAATTCGCTAGGGGTTTCTCCTGGAAGTGCACACTCCGCGTGTACACCTGAGCATACACCCCAAACCCTAAACCCTAAACCCTAAACCCTAAACCCTAAACCCTAAACCCTGCATTCGGGGGCCATACAGCTGCGCCTCCGCTGCAACAGCCTCGTCTCCACAGCAGAACAAAGAAAATAAAAGCTAAACTCTAGGGTTTACGGCTTAGGGTTTTAAATTTAAGGTTTAGGGTTTAAGGTTTACGCTTTAGGGTTTAGGGTTTGAACTTTAGGGTTTAGGGTTTCATATTTAGGGTTTCAATTCTAGGGTTTAAAAATTAGGGTTTAGGGTTTGAACTTTAGGGTTTAGGGTTTAGGGTTTACTGATATTGCAGAGTGCGCAGAAGACGGTGGTGCGTCTTTGATTTTTATTGTCTGTGTCTTGAAGCGGCTGTATGCAGACTTCGCAGAGTTTGTTTTTTGTGTTTGTTTTGCTGCATGCAGAGTAAACAGAAAAAGAAGCGGCAGCAAAACTTTTGTCTTTTCGTCCTTTTAGACTTCTTAACAAATCCGAGCGACACCCTAAACAAATGCGGTGACGACTTGAATAAAAACAACTCGGGTCCTGCACACAACGCAAACCCTAAACCCTAAACCCTAAACCCTAAACCCTGGATAAGCCCAAAGTCATAGATATGAAACAGTGCATTTGGTTCTTCAGCAAGACAACATAAGCCTTGTTTGCATATACACAAACCCTAAACCCTAAACCCTAAACCCTGAACCCTAAACACTCAACAATGAAACCCAAACCCTACACCCTACACCGTAGACCGTAAACCCTTGAAACCTAAACCCTAAACCCTAAAAGAGTAAAACTAAAACCCTAAACCCTAAGCAATAAACCCTAGAGGCGTAAACCCTAAACCCTATACCCTAGAGGGGTAAACCCTAAACCCTAAACCCTAAACCCTATACCCTAGAGGGGTAAACCCTAAACCCTAAACCCTAAACCCTAAACCCTCACTAGAGCTTCTTCTTCTGTGAGTTGAGAGCCGCAGCAACTGCAATAACCGCAGCCCCGACAGAACCAATCGCCCTCTGGAATCTGAGAGACAAACAAAACAAGAAAATAAAAAGATATTTAAATATATATTTAAATAGAGACAGACGTAAATAAAGATATATGTTTATATATATATTTAAATAGAGACAGACGTAAATACAGATATATGTTTATATATATATTTAAGTAGATACAGAGATAAGTAAAGATATATGTTTATATATATATATATATTTAAGTAGAGACAGAGACAAATAAAGATATATGTTTATATATATATTTAAGTAGATACAGAGATAAGTAAAGATATATGTTTATATATATATATTTAAGTAGAGACAGAGACAAATAAAGATATATGTTTATATATATATTTAAG
>NW_013549061.1:0-54600 GCF_000499425.1 Eimeria acervulina | reverse complement strand
ACACAAAAATATATATACATACATATAGCCTAGCAGTGTACTACAGTGGATATATATGCAAAGGAATACACATCTATAGATATGCATTGATACACAATAAGGTGCCTATACATATAATATATATATATATATATAGATGTTGAAAAGATGTGTTTATAGCCCCTCCTTTGAATGATTGAAATGAACTATGAAATATTTCATTTTGAATGACAGCGGCAGAAAGGCCTCTGGCAGTTTGTTTTGCGTCAGTAAAGAGTGTCTCTGCTGAAGGCAGTAATCAATTAAATAGAATAACCCCAATAAGAAGAGGAAGAAGAAGAAAGGAAAAGAAAAAAAGAAGAAAAATATAAAGACAATGAGTACTTCAGAAGAAGACGCGCGAGAAGCGCCCCCAGAGTTCGCACAGAGGGAAGTAGAGGGACCCCACAACGAAGACACTTCAGGTGTATCTGCACCTCTAGACAGCACTGTAAATGAAGACACTTCGGGTGTACCTGCACCGCTAGACAGCACTGCAAATGAAGACAATTCAGGTGTATCTGCAGCTCTAGAGACAGAAGCCAGAGAAGATACTTCAGGTGTATCTGCACCTCTAGATAGAAATGACAATGAAGGCAATCCAGGTGTATCTGCAGCTCTAGAGACAGAAAACGACGGGGATGGTTTTCACGAAGCGGATGAGCCTCCACTTGGTGGGCTTGGCAGCAGCAGCAACAACAACAGCAATGCTGCAGCAAGAGACAGAAGCAACAGCGAGACTGAGATTAACAGAGACGGGGAAGAGCCCCCTCAAGAAGAAGGGGGGCTCGGCAATGACCCATCCGTTAGTGTAACAGCAGAAACAGCAGCAGCAGCAGCAACGACAGAAGCACCAGCAGCAACAACAGAAGCAGCAGCAGCACCAGAAGATGCACCAGTTACTTCTCCCCGCGGCAGCGGGAAAAGCGACGACGATGGAGAGCCTGCAGCAGCAGCAGCAGAAGCAGCAGACACTTCTGCAGCAACTGAAGAAACTGCTGCTGCTGCTGCTGCTGCAGGAGAGACAGATACTGCTGCAGCCGTCGCTCATCGCAGCACGGAGGAGCTCCTCCTAGAGCGGCAGCCCAGCGCTGCAGAGAGAGACGCAGCAGCAGCCAATACTGGTGAATCTGAGAAGGGTGAGGAGACACCTGGCGAGATGCATTCATCTGCTGCTGCACTGCAGCTAGCTGCAGCAGGATCGCAGCAGCAGCAAAACAGCACAGAAACAATGGGTCCCCTAGAAGATGCATCCAGCAGCGCCGACCCCCCAGGGTCTCGTATCCTTGTAGCAGCAGACGATAATGCAGCAGCAGTAGCAGCAGCTGATGATGATGGTGATGCAGCAGCAGCAGTAGTAGTAGCTGATGATGGTGATGCCGCAGCAGCAGCAGTTGATGATGAAGCAGCAGCAACTGATGATGGTAGTGCAGCAGCAGCAGCAGCAGCTGATGATGGTGATGCAGCCACAGCAGCAGTAGCTGATGATGGTGATGCCGCAGCAGCAGCAGTTGATGATGAAGCAGCAGCAGCTGATGATGGTGGTGCAGCAGCAGCAGTTGATGATGATGGTGATGCAGCAGCACCAGCAGACGATGATGGTGATGCAGCAGCACCAGCAGATGATGATGACGATGCAGCAGCACCAGCAGATGATGATGACGATGCAGCAGCACCAGCAGACGGATATGATGCAGCAGCAGCTGATGATGGTGATACAGAAGCTGCAGCAGCTGATGCAACAGCAGCAGCAGCTGATGATGCTGCAGCAGCCGGAGCAGACGATGATGATACAGCAGCAGCAGCTGATGATGATGCAGCAGCAGCAACAACAGGAGATGATAGTGCAGCAGCAGCAGCATTAGAGGGGAGTGGCGCTGCCGTAGATATAGAAGATGTTGGTGCAGCAGCAGCAGAAGCAGAAGGAGAAAATGCTGTTGTCTTAGAGGTAATGGACGCGGATGCAGAAGAGTCAGCAGCAGCAGCAACAGCAGCAGCAACAGCAGCAGCAGCAGCAGAAACAGCAGCAAGAAGTAGTTATGCTGTTTCTATTGATAATGGAGAAGGCTTCAGGCGGCGCAGCATGCGGAGCAAGAGCTCAATTCTGCCTGAACAAGCCCTCGAAGTTCCTGCTGCTGCTGCTCCTGCTGCTGCTGCTGCTGCTGCTGGTTTAGGTGAAGCAGCAGGAAATAGCAACAGCACATTTGGAGTGGGCGCTCAAAAAGGAGACAGCAGCAGCCTTCCGTCTGGGCAGTCTCTTGATGAGAGCTCGCAAGCCCCACAGGAACTGTCGGAGGAAGCTCTTGAAGACAAAAGAAGAGACAAAAGTAATTAAATTAAACCCCATAAACCCTAAAACCTAAAACTTAAAACCTTAAATCCTAAACCCTAAATCCCAAAAGTCTAGCGAAATGAGAGAGAGCTGCCGATTTTCCTTGCAGAGATTGAGGGAATTCATGGTTAGGGTTTAGATTTTAGGGTTTATGGTTTAGGGTTTAGGGTTGAATAGGGTCGGTGTAGCCTCTCGTGCTGCATTTCCTGTATCTTGAAGTAGAAAGGCGTGCAAATCCCTAACGTCATTGTTGTAGACTTCGAAGCCCCAAACCCTAAACCCTAAGCCCTAAAACCCTATTTGTGTATGTGGTATATGTGTGTGTGTTGTGTGCTGCAGAATTGCTTATATGGTTGGGTTCGTTTGCTCTTGTTGCTGCAGCTGCTTTTGCTTGCCTTACAGTCTTTGCATGCCTTCAAGCACAAACAAAAGAAGAAAATGTAGCTCCTCCTGCAGCGCCTTGCAAAGTGGGCCAATGGACCGAGTGGACCATTTGCCCCGTGGAGTGCGGAGACAGCCATCAAACAAGATACAGAGAAATTACCGTCAGTTCTTACTAACAAATAATCTTTAGTCTTTAATAAACAACTAGTGAAATTGTTTTTATTAATGATTAGTAGTAAGTAATTACCAATTATTAAGTAGAAAGTATTACGCCTTAAGTATTATTATTATTAAAGCAGCAAGCACACAGCCAGCAAGCATGATACAGAGGAATTATTGTCGGTTCTTATAAACAAATAATCATTTTGTTATTAAGTGTTAGTAATAAATGACTATTCGGTCTTAATAATGTATAATTATTAATAATTAATAGTTAATAATTAATAATTAATAATACATAATATACAAATACAACCCCAGATTATCCGTTAAACCCTAAGGAAACCCTAAACCTTAGATAAACTCTAAACCCTAGGTACACCCAAAAACCCTCGAAAAGTCCTATGCTTGCTGCAGCGTACAACTCCGAACTTAATTACCTCCCTGTAAGGGTGTAGAGGCTGGATGGATGCGTGCAGGTGCATGCACGTGCATGCACCTGCAGCAGCAAAAACCCTTAACCCTCATATACCTTCCTTTTATCTGACCTCTTGTCGTCAGGAGGCACCAGGAGAAGTTCTAAGCTGCCCGGAAATAAAAGAAAAACGCAGCTGCAGCGGCGCATGTATGCTGTTCATTATAACGCGAGAAGCCTCCGTGCAAACGAACAGCAAAAGCGAAGCTGCACTCATCAGCAGAAGCCCAACCATCCGACAACTCCTCGCCCAGGTAAATAAACACAAACCCCAAACCCTACACCCTAGGGTTTGCGGCTTCCAAGCACACCAGTAACAGTAGCAGCAGCAGCAGCAGCAGCAGCCTAAGCCCTAGACCTCTACTAAACCGAAACCTGTAAAATCTGAACGGGGAAAGGGGCACTCGTCTGCAGAGTCACAGTTTCGCCAGTTGTTTAAGGGTTTAGGGTTTAGGGCTTAGGATACACGCTCTTGCCTGCAAAGACTTAGTTTTTGAAGTCGAGTTCTGCCGTTTAGTAGTAGACCGTTTAAGGATTAGGGTTTAGGGATTAGGGTTTAGGGTTTGGAAGTGGTTGGTGGTGCTACTTGGTAGTGGAAATCGTTTCTCGTTCAGGGTCTAGAGTTTCGGGTTAAGGGTTCATGCATTAGGGTTTGGAGGCCAAGGGATTGATTCTGCAGGGTTTCGGATTTCTAATTTAGAGCTTATGGTTTACGGTTTCGGGTTTCTAGTTTAGGGTTTATGGTTTAGGGTTTTAGGGTTTATGGTTTATGGTTTAGGGGTTAGGGTTTAGGGTTTAGGGAGGTTGTTTGCTGCAGGCATTGGGTTTGCGGGAGTGGCGCATAACCCTTTCTTCGCTGAGCGCGGACTCATTAACGGGAACGAAGTACTGGCGGCTGCAATTTGTGGTGTTGGTTGACAGCAGCAGCAAAGGCGAAGACGCAGACGTAGGCAGGGACCCCCAGAGATGGCTCGATGGTAAGTACCAACAGCAGCAGCAGGAGCTGCAGTTGCTGCTGCTGCACCTGCCGCAGCAGCTGCAGCAGCAGCCGTAGCTGTGGCGGCGCCGGTAACGGTGAATGCAGCTCATACCAGACAGCACTGTGTGAATGCGTCCATGCACGCATATATGTAGGCGCAATCACACATTTATATACGCATATATATGTATATATACATATATGCATATGTATATGTATATGTATAGGCATATAAATGTACAGGTATATATATATATATATATATATATATATATATATTTGGGCATGTGTATTTACGTGTATATACGCGAGTGTGTATCTTGGTGCCTAAACAAAAGCAGTACCCATCCCTTGTGAAGATGAGCACGGAGAGAACGCGCAAACAGCCTTGGATAGACAGAGAGAGAAGTTAAGCTGACGTACTTCTACTTACGATTAGTTGGTGGCGTTGCAAGTATTTAGGGTTTTGTGTCCGGTGTATATACACCACGCTGCATCCTTCTCCCTAAAATCTCTAAATGCCGTCACTTGGCTCTACATAATGAATAATAAAAGAAGAAACAAGAGAGCAGTTTTCCTCAGTTGTACTCTCCTTATGAAGGTTTTCGGTTTATAACTCTCAAGAGCAGTGCCATTCCCCTCAGCCTAATCCCTTAACCCTAAACCCTCATTTTTTCCTGCTGCAGTGCTCGCGGAGAGTCTGCGAGAGCCTTCCGGTGCAGCGTTTGAAGTTCTGAACGACATTCTCCCGGGGTTGACTCCAGAAACCCCCTTCCGGCTTCAGTCCTACAAAGCAACGCGTGCGTCAAGCTGTCACTTCACTTCCTAGGGTTTAGGCTTTAGGGGTTGGTCACGCTCGGCCATGGAAAGTCAAGCGTTGAGGGTTTTGATTCCGGAGTTGGACGTACTTCGCCTGCTTCCCTAGAAGGAAGAACGAAGGATCTAGGGTTTAGGGTTTAGAGCTTAGGGGTTCGTGCGCTGTGTGTTGCAGCGGAAACACTGACAATGCCTGTGGACATGTGCCTGCTTTTGGGCGCTGACGCGCCTAAGAGTGAGTTAATTGTTTAGGGTTTGAGATTTAGGGTTTGAGATTCAGGGCATAGGATTTTGGATCTACCGTTTAGCGTCCAGGGTTTAGGGTTTTGGATATAGGGTTTTGGGTTCAGGGTTTAGGGTTTAGGGTTTGCTTTTAGGCTTCAGGGCATAGCGGTTGCTGGTGTCTCAGTCCGTCACGAACATAGGGGTTAAGGGTTCAGTTTTGAGGGTCTAGAGTTACGAGTATAGGGTTTCGGGTTTAGGGTCTAGGTTTTATGGTTTAGGGTTTAGGGTTTAGGGTTTTGGTTGTCCTCCGCAGCCTGCGACTGCAAGGTGTCGGAATGGACAGAGTGGACGGTATGCGACAGCAGCTGCACATCCCTCAAGTCCGAGAGAACGCGCACCATAGTAGTAAGTTAGCAGCAAGCAACGGCTGCTGCTGCTGCCGCAGCAGGCAGGCTCTTGTGGTGCTGCAGCTGCCTTTCTGCTGCTGCCTTGCCTGCTGCAGCAGCAGCATCAGTGGCTGCGGCAGCAGCACAAAAGGTAGTGGCTGCAGCACGTAGGGATGCTGTAGCAGCAGTTGCTGCTGCTGCTGCGGCAATAGCAGCACCAGCAAAGACCCGACGACTGCCATCGCGCATTTCTTGTTGCTGTCTGGGTAGCACCTACTGTGCGCTGTTGCAACCTCTGCCTTCGCTTTGAAGTCAGCGGCAGCAGAAGCAACAGCAGCAGCAGAAGCAAGGACAGCAGAAGCAGCAGCAGTAGAAACAGCAAAAATCACTGCATTTGGCATTTGTACAGAACGCTGAAGATGTCTCGGGTCCATCCGCCTGTCCTCCGCTAAAAGAAGAAAGGAAATGCACGGCTCAGTCAAGTGAGACGCATCTCGCTGCTACTATTTGTGCTGCTGCTCTTGCTGTTGCTGCTACTGTTGCGTGCATTTGAAAGAATAGCTGATTCCTCAATTGTGGCTGAGGAATACATGCGTGCGTGCATGCGTACATGCCTGCACGCATCCCCATGCATACATGCAAATGCATGGATGCCTGATTGTGCACGGCAGCGAGGAAGGCAGAAGGGGTATCGAAGAACATTTTGCTGCTTTGCTTGTTTTGTCCTGTGGACCAATGCAGAAATTTACTCCTTTAGTCTCCCCGCAGGCGTCAACCTGGGCAGCCAATCTGAGATGGACAGCCGACTGCAAATTTGCAGCACTGCAGTTCTATCTGCTATGCAGGAGGTGAGCAGCAGTCCACTCTCTTGCTGCTTGCAGCAGCAGCAGCAACTGGCTCCAGCAGCAATAACACCAACAACAACATCAACGGTGGAGGCATAAAGGCGGTGGCAACTCCAGAAGCAGCAGAGTGTTGCTGCTGCTGCTGCGGTTGTTCTTATTGTCGTTGTTGTTCATGCTGCTGGGGCTGCTGCTGCGGGTGTCTTCTACAGCGTCTGAAGAGCTGTAGTACCGCTGCATGCATGCGGCAGCTGAGTGTTTAGGGTTTTGGTTTTAGCCTCTTGAGCTACTCCTGCAACCTCTTGATTCGGTTCTTCGCGTTTAGGGTTTAGGGCTGAGGGTTTAGTGTTTTGAAAGTTTCTTTTCCATGGGAGGAGAGAGGGTCGGGTTAGTTTGTGTGTATTTGTTTTTTTTCTGTCTTTGTTTTCATTTAGTCACTTGTTTTTTTCTTTCTGCCTCAGGTGCTGCACACGGCAGCGCCTGAACATCTCTCGTTCGTGGGCAACACATTGGGTCTTTGGAAGTTCTCTGCTCTTCTCAGCCCCACCGTTGCAGCAGACGAAGCAGCAAAAGGTGAGCCATGCTGCGCTGAGTTGTGGGTTTGCTTCTGCGGCTGTTCAGCGAACCGGTGCTCCGGTAAGGCTGCTGCTGCTGCTGCTCCAGCTGCAGTCCTTCGCTTACTTGCTGCAGCGCTTTGCTTCCGTGCTGCGGCGCTCTCCCCAGTGCTGCAGCAACAGGCTCTGCTGCAGCACGACGCAGTAAAATCAAGGGCAGGTTCAGTGCGCTTGTGCTGAAGAGCACAATGCATGCATGCTGCATGCCTTGGAAGTAAATGTGCAGTACATATTTGTTCTTCTTTGTAGTGCATGCAGGGATGAGTACATGAGTAGCGTTGGCTGTGCGTTATAACTGTCTTTGCCTTATACTTTCATATTTCTGCGTTTCTTCTATTTATCATGTGTTCACTTTTATATTTATTTGGGCTTGCAGCTCTGGACAAAGCAATGGCCAACTCCGGGTCCACTCTCTTTTTAGCAATTGTTCAGTGCATGCTCTCCCCTGGAACAACTATCTCAATACCCGTGCCTTCTTTAGTTCAGTCTCCAGGTAAAGCTCTGCATATGGACATCTACATATATACGTTTATTTACATCGTTGCAACGGTCAAGTAACAGTATATATATATATATATATATATGTAATTATGAGTGAGTGTGAATGTCCATATATATATATATATATATATATGTATACATAAATATATGTATATATATCTATATACGTACACATGTATATATATATATATATGTGTGTGTGTGTGCACATTTACATATACATATGTATATACAAATGTATATAGATGTGTATATTTATACATATATACATTTTTGTACAGATATATATATATATACAGAGACATATGTATATATATATATATATATATACATCCACAAATCTGTGTTTATTCGGATCTGTGCAACTGATAGGTGAACCTGTCGTAAAAACGTATTCAGATTTGTCTTTGTTTGTATGTATGGTTGTTGCTGACGCGCTCCACCACTGCACTGCCAGCTGTTGCTGTAGTTGTTGTTATCACTTCTGCTGCTGCTGCTGCTGCTGCTCAGCAGCAAATCAAGAGCATGCAAACATCGTCCACTAAACCCTCAACATTGCGGTGTGCAACAATGCGCCTCCATGGCGTTTTAGGAGCTTTCCTTCTTGATGGCTTTAGGAATTAGGGATTAGGGTTAATTGTATGTCTCTGTGCTGCGGTGTTCAGCTAACGAACTCCTCTGCCCGTAGATCTCAGAGTTTGCCTTCCTCTGCGGCGCGACCTTGCAACAACTGAGGACCTATTACAAGTCCAAACCACTTTGTTAATCTCAATAAATATATAAGTAGTTATGAATATGCACATATGCATCTGTACCTCAGCATGTACCTATATATATATATATATATATATATATATATATATATGCAAAAAGCGCAGTAGAACCGCAAGCATATGCGGTACAATGGCAAGCATAAGGTGCATTCCTAGATATGCAAGAATATATTTTAACCTGTATAAACGCATATTTGTTTGTTGCCCACATAAGCTGAAACGCGTGTTACTGCCTATTTTTTGAATATTTGTGTGTTTTGTTGTTCTTGTCTTCACCCTGAACTCTAGCGTTAACGCTAACGAAGCTTCTTTTCTGCAGCTTACAGCAGCAGCGGTTCTCCCTGTACTCAGTATTCTACGGCGTGTTGAGGCGTGCTTTTGGCTCCATGAGGGTTTAGGGTTTGGGACTGGGGTTTCAAAGTTTGAGGGTTTGGAGGCGTACGAGATAACTGCACAGAGTTGCAGCTCGCTGCCAACAACCCACAGCACAAATGAATAAGTATAAAGACAGCAAATACAATGCAGGATGTGCATGCACGCAAGTCTGCTGAACCTTCCCTAATAATATAATGCAGCAGAGAATAATATAACGCAACAGAAGCATTTTCTTACCCTTCATAATCAGCCTGTGCAGAAGGTGAAAGTGCTACCGAATGGTTCTGTGGAATATTCTGGGTTTGCCTTAAATGAAGCAGTGCTCAGCTACAGGTTTTGGGGTTAGGGTTTAGGGCTTAGGGTTTAGGGTTTAGGGTTTAGGGTTCATCTCAGCCTCAGACGCGCAAAGTAAAGTATAACGTAGTCAAAACTTTATTAAAATCGAACGCCAGTTCAGGCGAGAGCTTCCTAGCGCCATATACCGAAAACACTTTTTTGGGAAGCAAGAATCGGAATCTAGAGTTTAGGGTTTAGGGTTTAGGGTTTGAGAACCTAAGCGTTACGGTCGGTCTATGTGAAGTGTATCTGCGTCGCCGCTGTTGGAGTTGGGCTAAAAAGTAGCAACCATTGAGTAGGAGTGTATCATGAAGAATGCTATACTACACACTACTATTATTTTCATAATGATTATTACTATTAGTATTTCATGGTGATAGTAATACAGCAACAATAACTCCAGGAATATGAAATGAGAGGTAGAGAGGCGCGTTACAGTAAAAAAGGCAAATCCACTGTCTCCTCTCCACCTCCGAAGTAGAGGCCACCGAAGATAGGCGAATCGACAATGGTAAATGCAACATAGCCTGAGGGTTCAAGACAGACGCAAGCAGAGAAGCACGATCACTACATGGATGCATGCGCATGTGCATGTAAACTGGGGCCCATCCCGAGTGCTGCACTTGCCTGGCCACATGAGACTTCTCAGCGTCACGCAATTCGTTACCGGGTCATAACGCGTAACCCACGAGCCTGCAAGAGTGCGTTTAAAACCCTATATATATATATATATATATATATATATATATATATAATGTATGCAAGTATCCGTATTAATCGATTTGCCCCGTTCTCTTCTTTTATATATATGTAAAAAAAGAGAGCGGGACACATCGATTACTACGGATACATGCATGCATGCAGTTCACCTGCAATAAGTCTACGCAATTCAATAATACGCACTAAAAGAAGAAACAGCACCAACCTGTTAGTCCATAATAACTATGAGGTAGCTGCATCAACATTGCAGTACTTAATAAAACAATGAACGGCATCAGCTTATTAGTGCTAATAAAGGAAGCAACCAGAACGTGCATTAGCTCATTATTGCATAATAGAGGGGGAAACAGCACCATCTTATTGGTGCATAGCAAGAGAAGAAATTGCATCAACTTATCAACGCACAATAAAGGCATAAACAGTACCAGCCTATCAGTGCAGCATAAGAAGAGTAATTGCATAGCTTCATCAAACAAAAAACGCAATTTATCTATAGTGTAAATAAAGCGAACGATGGAGAAATAGGGTATAGTTTTGCATAAATAATGTGCGTCGGTGTCTCTAACCCCTTGGCACGTCGTAGTGCAGCGGCTCCAGGAAGTCAACGTTGAACTGACAGCAAAGAGACGCAAACGACAACACGATTCAAATTTGTTTCCTTTCCCTGTCGCTTTTACCCTCCCCTGCTGCTGCTAATAATAATCAGGCTAGGCACTACGACTGCTGCTTTAGAAGCTACGGTTTAGTGTCTTGGGCTTCAGGGTTCGGATGGCGAATGAACCTGATAGTCTTTGGATGTTTGCGCTCGCAGGGCCTCCACTGCGGCAGCATAAACCCCAGCAGATGCAATATATATATATATATATATATATATATATATATATATGAGAACTAAACCCTCCTTGAATAGGACGGGACATAAATATATCTGGTTTGGTGGATTCCGTTGAAAGATTGCTTTGGATTTGGGGGTTTGGGTTTATCTAAAGACTGCTAGCTTTTTTGTATGCGCTTCCAGGACCAGGGCTCATGACTGAGGGCTCTAAGGGTGCTTCTTATCTGGTGGTGCGTTTATGGTTTCTGGTTAAAGGTTTGGAGTTGTTTGCAACTCACAGTCCTCTGCCGGCCTGAAGTGAACCCAACAGGACAAATCCCTTGCCTCCTCGTAGCTGAGCCCTGAGCAATGAATTACAAATTTCTCCGCAAGCTGAAGCAAAGTTAGAGTTTTTCGCCAACATCGACTTCATGAACTTAAAAAATACAACACTACATACGTAGGCGCAATATGCATAACAAATACAGCGCTAGGCGCATAAGCACGCACTGCAATTCATCGTGATGACGCCGGAAGCATGCAGTTTCAGTTCGACAACAGAATGCAACTTAAAAGTCCACTACAATATGTAGTGTATAGACTAACCTATACACTTTTATAAAATACTAGTTGCATCATTTAATAAGAAAGAATCGCCTACAGCTGCATAGTCTAAGGAGGCAAAATGCACTTCCTGGGCGTATCTTTCTGCTGAAGGCGATGGTAGCAGGAGCAGCACTTCAAAGGGCCAGTGAGCTATAAGGCTACTGCTTTACCACAACAAACTTAGCAGTTGCTGTCTGCTGCTGCCTGCTGTCCCTCGATATTGCCTGTTGCTGTCCACTGCTGCATGTTGGTGCCTGCTGTTGAGCGTTGCAGCTTGCAGCGTGCAGCGTGCATCCACCCCGGATATCTGAAAGTGGCTAGCAACGAGTTGATTGCATCGTGTCCATTCAGTGGCAGCAGGTTCTGCATGCAGTTTGCTTCTGTGTCATCCAAACCCTTATCTCTAAGCCCTAATTCAAAACCCTATTATCATCTCACCCTGAAATTCAGTTGCTGGTATTATCTTAGTGCCGTGTAGACGGTGCGCGCCTCGGGGCACCGCTGCAGTAGCGAAGTCGATGCGCTGCACTAAGCCAGCAAGCAGATCTGCTTCAGTCAGCACGTTCTTCTTTGTTCCTTCTGATCTCAGCCACCACACATGCAAAGAATGTACCCTAAACCCAACACCATGTGTTGTCTTTGTTCCATCTGTTGGCAGCACACCCTATACCCGTTCACTCTTTGTTCCTTCTGATGCCAGTATACAAGCATGCAGTGTCTACACCCTAATCCATAAGCCCTAGGTCTTGTTTCTTCTTCTTTCGTTCTATTCTCATTATGCAGCTACGCTCTAACTCCTAGACCCTCGCTATTCTTTGTTGTTGCTCTTATCAATAGGCAGGCATGCATTGAATACACCCTAAACCCTCTCTCTTCTCTGTTCCCTCCGTTGTCAATGTACCCTCAAGCTTCTTGTCGATTTGCTCCTTCTGATGTGAACATACAGCCATGCAATGCATATACCCTGAATCGTAGGGCCTAGAGCCTCTTCCTTCTTGATGTCAGTATGCCGGCGTGCAATGCATACACGCTAAACCATAAATCCCAAACCCTCTTTTTTCTTTGGTCCTTCCGTTGTCAGTATAAAGACATGCAGTGCCTACAGCCGTAAGCCTCATCAATCCGCCGGTACGCTCTTCTGTTACTAGGTAGTACAGCTATGTTGCCTAAACACTAAAACCTGCGCCCTAAACGCTTAAATCTAGGCCTCCAACCCTAGCCTAAACC
Organism: Eimeria acervulina; assembly: GCF_000499425.1. Taxonomy (NCBI): domain Eukaryota; phylum Apicomplexa; class Conoidasida; order Eucoccidiorida; family Eimeriidae; genus Eimeria; species Eimeria acervulina. The sequence continues at coordinate 42,018 of NW_013549061.1, read as the reverse complement.
ATGCGTTAAAGCCCTCATACAACACTGTTGTCTGTACACTGATGTCCGCTGTCAGCGCTTATGGAACCACAGCAAGTAAAAGAACCCCAATGCCTACGCCTAAATTCTAAACCCTATACCGTCAGTACACCAGACTCCGCTGCCAACTGTTAGCAAGTAAGCGTGTATAGCCACTGCAGCTGGAAAACTGTATCCGCTTCTGTAAGACAGTGCAGAAGAGCACCTAGTCTCATTCCCTAAACCCTAAACCCTAAACTATAGCGTGAAGCTTAGGCAGCTTCTTAGACCCTAAATCCTTTCTATGCAACCATGGAGTCACATATTTTCATGGACTTGTTAACTAGTGTTGCGCCGCTTGCCTCCTCCGTCCTCCTCGTCACTCTGTGCATCTGCCGCTGTGGCAGCTAGATCCTCTGAAAATGCGCAAAAAATACGCCGTTGTGTTCATAGCCGATGCCGCAGGAGCACGTGTTGCACCTTCACCAAAACAGCCAACCCAAACTGCTAAACTCTTACCCCCATGCCTAAACCCTCAACCTTCAACCCTTTCAGAGACGTACCCGGAGATTGAATGACTCTGGAGGGGTCCCCAGTCAATAAGATCGAGTCAGGCCTCTCTCTGCTCCCGTTCACCTCCCCCTCCGGCAGCGGCCGAAAGTCTAATTGGCTTGTCCTGCAGCCGCAGCAGCAGCAACCGCTGGAGACACTTTTGGAATCCCTGCAGCTTCCATTGCACCGACCAACTGAATTGCGGTTGAGTGCACTCCAGCAGGGAGTGGTGTTTTCTTTACACCCAAGTTGTCACTGAGGCCAATTGCGTAGCGCATGCTGCATTTGCTGCAGTTGGTGGCGTTGTCTGTTGCTGCAGCAGGTGGCTCTGCCTGCTGCAGCCAACAACCCTGCCGCAAGTGCATTGCTGAATACTGCCCTCAGTAGTTCATTTGAATGCCGCGCCTAAACCTTTTGCTTAAGTGCTTTCCCCGTTGTCATAACAATACTGCACTAGTTGCTGCACTTCATGTTGCGCGTCGACGCACTTAAACTTAGGCTGCAGTAAACGCCCGGGCAACCCTTTTTTCTGATCAATGAAATGAATGCTACGGCAGTTGCTGCATTTCACTGTGCTAGCTACATGCAACTGGATTAACTTCCGGCCTTGGGCTAAGAGTGGGTGACTGCTAGAAAAAAGCTCCAATCTGAATTTCCATTTCGACGATCTCGTTAATGGAATGCCCCTGGGCCCTTAAAGTGTTTTCTAACAGTATTTGAAGCATATTAATTATAAATAGACGTTCAAATGTATCTTGCTTTTTCTTGCCTATTCCAATGAGATGAACATGCAAGTTGCCTTTCATAGCCGCAAGCATCCGTTGGGTGTTACCTGAAGTACATTTTCTTCCTTGGGTAGATGTATTCGCTTTCTTCTAGTACAAAGGCTATGTAGTAGTCATCGTTCTGTCCTCTTATGCGTCCCCAAAAATAAGCTTTGTCAGCTTTCGTTTTTTTTTGTAAAGTCAGTAGGGCCAGCTGAAGAGAGGTTATCTCATAGGCATTCAAGCTGTTCCCAACTCCGCTGAGATGCCGCATGCCCTCCTCCAACGCAGACGCCTCCATGGTGATTTAGGTTTTAGGGTGGTAAACAGCTACGGGTTCGCAGTGATCTGCAGCAGGGGAGCAAGGCGCCCGTCTGCCGTCTCCCCCTTGTCTCCTGTTGACTGCAAAGCCCCTGAGATGCTGCCTCTGAAAGATATACAAAGATGTCTGTCAAAATATCATTACGTTTAGTTGCTTGAGTTTTTCAGCTGGGGGAGAGACACTGCACAGGGGCAACAAGGAGACTACAGTCTCGTGTCGCTACCCCTCGCCTCTCTTTCTACAGCTTCCCTCGTTTTTCCCCGTTTGCCGTTCGTTCTTTTAGAGTTAAAATAATAAACGGCAAATTAAAGGTTTTGTTGGCAGGGATAACGTCGCCGAGGCGCGACGCCACGGGGAGCAGCGCAGCTGCTGCGGGTCACCAGGTGTCTGCGGGCCCCAGGAGGAACACCTGGGTTGAAAATAAGCATTTCTCTGGACGCCTTTTTCCTTACATACCTTTAATTTTACGCAATTTTCCAAAAGGAATAAACCAGTTTTTAAGTGTGGTTAATGCTATTTTATACACCGCGGCGCCTATCCCCCGCAGGCTGAGGCCCCCCTCAGCAGGCAAGTGACCCTGCCTAACCCGACCCTGAAACGCCTCCTGAGAACATTGCCTTCTTCATTCTTCTTTACTTTTGCTCAGAGCTACGGAGTTCCAGATCTTTTGAGTATTGTTTAGCCCATCTACGTTGGGTCATTTCTTTATCTAAACTCCCCCCTGCTTGCGCATCTGTACCCAGCAAACTAGCGACGCCGCCAGCCCTTGACGAGCTCCCCCCGCAACCCCTGAGTGTCTCTGTTTCTCTCTACCCATGAGTCTTCCGCTGCAGCTCTCATCGGGTAACGCCCCCTAAGCCTGTTTGCTACTATGAGCAGCGGAGCGGGCGTGATGGGGCCCTGGCCGGACCTGGCCCCCCCACCTGAGGCTGTTCACCTTTTTCACAGATATGAGGATCTTAAGGCTCAGCTCTTGCCTCTGGAATCCCCCCCGCAACCGCAGACACCAGAAAAAGTCGCTCCCACTAACGATGCTCTGCATGCAGTAGAAGCATTCGCACGCGAGCCTTCCGTCGCTGCTGCTGCAGCACTGCCACGCCAGGGTGCCTCAGGACTACTGCAACCCTTTTCCCAAACTTTCAGCAGAAGCAGAGAGGCTGAAACTAGTAAATGTGCGCCTTTCGCGAGGGGCTCATCACCTGCTGCCTCCCGTAAAAATGGGGGCTCCATGTGCTGGGCGGACAGGTCAAGAGGTGCTCTGGGACCGTGCTCGCCGGCTGCTGCACCTGGAGTTCTCTCTAAAGAGACTCAGGGGCTTGATGCAGTCATTGGCCTTCTAGATACAGCGAATAGCCACATGGACGAGGCAACAGCTCCCCCCAGATACACACAGAGCAGCACGCTTCCCACTGTCACCCGCTTTGGCAGCGATGTGCTGACCGCGCAGAGGAGGACCCGCAGCAGCGACTCCATGGGCTTTCCCCTTGTTAAGGGGAGAAACAGGAGAGCGGAAGCGGTGGCTAGCTGCGAGCAGCAGGCAGACAGTTCGCCTTGTCAAGGCACCCTTCCACCAGAAATAGAGTCCTTGATGATGCGCCTGCAGCACCGCAGCTGCAACACCGGGACGGCAGCACCATTCAGCTGGCGCAGGGCCCGGGAAAGAGCAAGAGCTGTTGCTGCTGCAGCACGCAGCAGCAGCAGCAGCAGCAATTGCCTTGCGACAGAAGGCAACTGGAAGTTCGACGGTGATATGTTGGTGCCAGGGGACGCAGCAAAAACCAAAGTCCTGAGACAGGAGGCACTGAAGAGAGTGCGACAAAGGGCTAGAGAGGCGCGGGAGAGGCAGCAGCAACAGTTTCTGCAGCAGCAGGTAGAGCAGGAACAGCAGCAACAGCGCAGCCAAGCCCTCTGTAAGCAGTTAAGGCAGCGCACGCTGCAGCGGATCAGAGAAATTGCTCTCAAACAAGAAGAAGAGAAGCAACAGCAGGAGCTACTGCAGCAGCAAATGCTGCGGCAAGCGGAAGCGCAGAGGCAGTACTGCGCGAGGCATCGCAAGGCCCTTCAGCAGCGGCTGCTGCAGCAGCAGCAAGAGATAAAGGACAAGATAAGAATGCATGCGGAGGAGAGTGTTAGACAGTCCAGGGATGCCAAGGCAAGGGAGCATATTATATATATATATATATATATATATTGAGCGTACATATATATATATACGTATAGTGTATCTGTATATACCTTTATGGGTATACGCATGCATACCTGCGTTTTACTGGCACTCAGAACTTTATATTTCGGGATGCCTGCTCTGCATATTGCATGCGTGCAATATGCAGAGCATGCAGTGATAAATATCAATTCCACTTAGTCAGTGGGCTGAAGCAGGTGTCACAGTGGTGCTTAATTTTGAATTCGGCCTCCATGTTGCGTGTTTCCCTGATGCGCGCTTCCGCGTGCTGTGGAGGGGGCTGCACCCCCTTTGCTCTTACCGTATCTGTGTGCACCATAGACTGGTCTCACTACCGCATCGGCCAGTTGTATGCGCTTTCATGTTCTTGCATGCGCTGTGCAACTGCGCCGAGGGTCTCCTGAGTGGCCCCGCTCTCCTCTGACTTTATGCCGACTGCTGCAGGAGAGAATTGCAGCCGAAGTTGCAGCCTTTAGGCGCCGCACGGTTGAACGGCTGCAGGTAGGTGTTGATGGTTTTATCTGTAGGATTTCGATACAATCTAATATTATGGTTTAGGTTCTGTAATTGAATACCGCAGAGCAAGCCAAAATAGAAGGCCGCTTCCCAAAGGGGAAGGGCGAGTGAAAAGGCAATGCATATATATGTACTTTCTTCAATATATAGGTATATAAATAATATCTACTGATAGGCATGATTAGGTGGAATGATATATATATATATATTATATGTATAGATGGAGTAGAAAGCACCATAACAAGGGCTCCGTAGGGTCGAGCACGTGCTGTAAGGCAATGCAGCGTCGAAACACCACGAAGAATAATTACTAGCATGCTACGAGGGTTTCAGTTACACAACTTGATTCTACTTGCACACCAATATCTATATAATATACCGCGCCCGGTAGTACTGTGTATCTTCCACGCATCTAAATTGCAAGGAATATCAAAGTAGCTTGGTTTTTTCATGCATCTCTTGTTTTCTGGAACTTCAGAAATACGCAGCTGCCACTCGGGCCTCCTCCATACCCAATATGAAGTGGGAAGAAGAAAGGCAAAAAGACCCCAGGGTACCCGAGATTTATGATGCATATGGGCTCATACAAGCGAATTGTATAAATATTTTTCTGCTCATTTACAGACATAGAGTGGACCCATAATTGTGTTGAACTTCAAATCGAGTAGTATTCGTACTGAGGCGTTAATGCACGCATACACTTCCAAAGTGCCACCAGAGACACCCCCCGTAGTATTTTATCACAGCATTGGTGAGGCTCATGACACCTACCAGAAGTGGAAGTGAGTGTCTGTTGCTGTGCCATTTTCTCCAGATCATTGAAGGGCCCCTGAAGGCTTTAATGCGGCTGCGGGAGGCCCGACGGCAGAGAAATGAATTCTTTGAGGTGTAGTACGGAGGCCTGAAAGAGTCCACTAGACCTTGAAACCGTTGTCCCTGAATCCTAAACCACTAATTCCCTTTTAAGGGGAAGTGTCGTTAGCCAGTGCCGAGCACAGCCTTTTGTGGAGCTGAGGCGCGTTGGGCCCAGGGAGGATAGCGAGTTAGCCGGCTTTCTTAAAGTGGCGCTTGAACAACTGCGTCCGATGCTGATGAGCATGCAACTGCGCTGACTGACACGCAAATTGCACAGCAATAGCGGCAAAGTATCGTTACAGTCACTTTCCTTTTTTTCTTTTTCAACATAATCTAATGCTCGCTTCTGGTTGGTATGCCGTGCATGTATTCTTTCCGATGTTCTACGTATCGCCTCTCCATCGGACGTCATGCGGTCATGCGATCTTCACTACACTTCGGAACGTGATGCTGTCTACTTTTTCTCATCATTCACTGATTTAAAAAGAGCTGTTAGTTGCAGTTCGTTGATCAGCCACAGCGCGATTGCAAACAAGCGCGCTGGCCCATGAGCCTCTGGAAGTGGTTGCTTTGGAACCGCCCGACGAAAGGTGCAGAACGAGCTAAACGGCAAACGAAAAAATGCATTTGTTTCGAAAAGGCCCCATCAAATTTAACCGCAATCTTCAAGTCGGAAAGTCACAAATCACTTTAAGATGAAGCTCATCATCCCTACATGCGACACGGTTCTATTTTTGCTGACTTGTGAAAAGGTGAAGCTGAAACGTTGTGCGTGACATCTACAGTGAATGCATGGAGGCTAGCAACATCCCTACAGAATACACCCTAAGCTGTATTAGAAATGGTAGGGTCTAAGAATCACCGCCTCTAGTAAAGGGTCTGGCTGCCCAGAGTAGCCCTAGACAACACCACCATTGAAGAGTAGCATGTGCTGTCTCCCCCAATAGCCACAGGCTGAACCTGGAACTGCTTTTGGCATTTTGCTTCAAAGGCCTGCACCACGCCTAGCAAACTTAAATGGGGCTGCTTGTATTGGCTGCTTTTTGTTGTTGCTGTTGCTGCCGCTGCTGCTGTTGCTGGTATTACTGCTCCTGCATTGCGGAGGGCGCAATGCCTATTTGCCCTGCAGTCTGTCTCACTCAATCGTGGAGCAACTGCATGCGCGGTAGGATACCGCTAACACAGCAGAGCTGAATTCTGTTCTGCTCCGCAACTCCTTCGTGGGACCTTGTTCCCCTCCAAATGCTCCAACGGAGCTGAAAACTTCGTATGCGCTACTCTGCTCACTGAAGTTACTAGGACTACCGTCCAGCACATAGTAGCTTGTCTCAGGAAGTGTCTGCCTTGGGATATTTTATAACGGCGTTGCCAATTAGCTGGGCAAAAGTCCACTGCTGCGTTGGTTAGGTGCCTAATCTTGGGTAGGGTTGCCTCTGGCGGTAATTTGTCTGAGCAGCACTTGGTGCAGGGTCCGCGCCCACTGTTCACATTCCTCCTCTTCTTGGGTATTCCCACTGGGGCCCTTGAAGTTCTGCAGGTGGATGCGTTGACTCATGCAAGGCATCAAGTTGAGTGGCACCAGACGCTGCAACTGCCGCTGCTGCAAGTCGTCTCCCCATTCAGATGACTGCGCACTACTGTATCGAGCCTGCAGCTCCTGCAGTAGAAGCAAGTCGTCTTCCACCCGAGCCAAAGCTTCCCTACAGCAACAAAAAAAAGCGAACGCAGCCACCCCAACGAATGGCTCTCCATGTACAAAGGACAGCAATAAATCTGCGTATATGTGTGTGCATAAGCTCGTACCCATGTCCGCTTAGATTTGTATGTATGCACATGTAGCCTCAATTCGAATTGGCAGCGAAAACGTCTAGAGATAAGCGCATACTTGAAGCTTTCTAGACCAGGTCAAACACAGCACGGCACGCTGAATGACTGCTGCATCTGCTCACTCGCGTTGCAGCTTATGCTGCAAATACGAACCTCCCACAGCTCGCGCTACCTTTTTTCCACAGTGGTGCCTTATTTCAGCAGCAGAGTAGATACAGACAAGTCAGTAATATTTTTTCATGGCAGTACAATAGTTTGTCAGGTCCCCAAGGCCCTTACTTAATGCGGGAACACCGTCGATCGGCATTCCCTGCAACTGCCAAGCCGCCTCCTCTCAGGCTAGCCCGGCAAAGGAGAGACCCAAGATGGCCCCTGACTTCCTCGAGTTCTTTTTCTGAACATACAACAGAAGAGCATGAGCACTGGATGCACGAGCTCTCTCTAGTCAGGAAGTGAAAAACGCAAGTATACCTAGAACAATATGTGATCATACTTGTAAGTATTTAGTTGAAAATAGCGACTTTTTACACGAATACGGCCGCAAGGGAAGAAAGATAGACAAAGTCAAAACTATAAGGTACTAGTGCAAAAAAATATGCTTTTTACACTTGAGCATAATGCAGTCCAAAAATTCAGTACGTTGCATTATTTCCTGCGGCCAACAGCTCCAACCCGTTTCTAAAAGGGTTTATGGTGCTGTCTTCCTGCCGCTTTCTTAATTCAGTGAACCACTCATTCAGCTCACCTGCGGCAACGAACATTCGGCGGGAGAAGAAGACTCTCGACCTGAGATATCTTTCTTTAATGTCTAGCTTTCTTGTGCTGAGGCCTGTGGGGGGTGCAGCAGTTCCTGTGGGTCCCAACGCACGCTGCTGCTTCGATCCTCGCAGCAGCTGCATTGCCTCCCAAGTGTGAGTAACGCAGCCCCCCACCAGTTCGTATTGTTGCAGCATTTGCAGAGCACCTTGCAGTGTCCGAACAGCTAGCGAGGCGCAGCCTTCGTCCCAGTACCGTATAGACAGGTTGTAGATGCTGGCTAGGCGGTGGGGACAAAATGAAAGTCCAATTTTTTGCCGATGTTGTCCCTGAAAGGAAGCGGGCAGGCCTCTGCTGGGGTGCATCTGCAGCGTCTGCCTCCAATCAGACTCAAGATGCCGTTGCTGCTGATGCATCGCCACCCGCTTCATGCGCTCTGCCCAGCGCCATTCATTGTGTGCCTCTGTCACCTGCTGCTGCTGCTCTCGCCGAGCAGCCACCAGCTCCTGATGACGTTGTTGGGGGCTTCTCAGCTGCTGCTGTAGCACCTGTTGCTGTCGAAAGGCTTCATTTGAAGGAGTGTAGGTTTCGTTCTTGGTGGCCCATACTCCTGATGCAGGCCGAGTGAGTGCTCTGGGAGGCTCCTCTGCACGGTCGGGAGGTATCTAAGAGCAGGAAATCTCAGCATGACAATGAATGGATTGTCATTCAGACTCTCTTGCTTCGGGAGAACATGATGTCCTCCATTAGTCCTATTGATGCATAAACCGCAGGGGGAAAAAGACGTCCTTATGTAGGGAACTCCTCAACGCAAGAGGCGGCATATCTAGCCCGCCTGCACGCTCCTACAAGCCCTAGACAATCCACCGTAATGCTAAAATCCTAAATCTAGAACTCCTCGGCTGTTGTCCTCTAGATTGTGGGTTGTGTTTTTCTTCGGTGTCAGCTGCGAGGACATACCTCTGATTTCGCGGGGGGATGAGGCGAGGGGGCCTCCCTGGCTGCTGGGAGCGGGCTGCCGATCCCGCCGTCGAGGTGGCGAAGAAATTCCTCGTTTATGCCCGAGCCTTCAGGCGTCGCTGCACCGTTCGAAGCATCACCGACGCATGCGTGCATCACGGGAATGTAAACGACATGGTGCTGAGGAGCAAGAGGAAGAAGCAGCAGCAGCAGGAGAAAGGGGGCTCACAATAGGATGCTGGAAGTTCGAAGGAACCTGCCTCCGCTTCTTGCGCATCGGTGACAGATAGTGTCGACATTGTGAAGAAGGCATGCTGCTCTCCAGGTTCCGCAGAAACGCCGACTAAACACTTTCGACGGCTTCAGCCAGGTTGTGTAGGCGCGGTAGGCAACCCAACCAGACAGCCTTAGTTCGAGGCCGCATGCAGTGAAAGCTCTAGAATGGTAAGCAGTTAACCCTATGAATTCAATCTCCCAGTGTCCTGGCCCATGCTTTCAAAGGCGCAAAGGTGTAAGTCCTAGAGACTAGGCAGGGCATGGAGTTTAGTCGACCGATAGGTTCTTTGGAAGGACACGAATTCTCAGATCTATGCGTCAGCCTACGCATTAATGGAGAAGGAATCAAAGAGCAGCGAATATCTGGCCAAACTAAGCACTGGAGACGGGATCGGCCTGGGCGTAATTAGGTGTTCCCTTGGTTTGTTGGTAGATCATAATGAAGGCGCACTACTCCTAAATTCTCGGGTCAAAAGAATGTTCCATATATCATTGAAGCCGCTTTCCTCCTTCCAGATGAGTGGCTCAGCCTGCAACACTGCCAGGCGGCGCACCTCGTTGCAAACCCATCCGTTAAAAACTCACCCTCAAACTTTTGTTCTTCCCGCAGCGAGACACAATGCTCTCTTTTGTTATTCTGCTCTATCATTAAATCGACGGTGTGTGTGAGCGTGAGTTTTCAGTTGACTTGTTTGGATAGGCGTGCACCCAGGAGGGAGAAAGGCCCGACGGAATGCGTGAAGAATAGATAGGAAGTGAACATGGAACCCAGATGGATTCCCAGAAAAGAACAAAGGCACAAACCAGTCAAAAACAATAATTTATTCATCTCAGCTGGGACGGAAACTGCATGGTCTAGATGCATTATTCATGGTGTGCCTCAAGTAGGGGTCACCTTCGCTCACGTCCACTCACAGCGATCAATGATAGAATATTCCTGCGTCTGCAGGGGAATCATGTAGTAGTTTTCAGCTAATCTACACTGAAATCCGGAAAGTATCCATCCCTTTGGTCGATACGATGTGCTCTTCCTTGCCATCCTAGAGGCGTATTGGTAGTATCTCAGTCTCTCAAATTTGCTAAGGTCCCCTTAGATTCCCCCAGTTATACGGCAATTATTTCCCAGTAAAGCTTAGCACCCATTACCAGAGAGACTGATTCTTTGACTACAGTTTCTCTGGTAATGGGTGCTAAGCTTTATTTGTCGTCGTCGTTTCATCAGCAGCATTCCGGGAAAGCAGCCAGTAAGTTTCACTCTTCACTGTGAAACGACTCTGGCTCTGGTTGACTGTTATTATCGGAGTGCCCTCAATGACTGTATACAGAAGGCAATCGGGACAAGAATAGAACCCGACAGTTCGTCTGCAGCTCCTCATGAGCATAGGAAAAGTTTGCAAATTAGGCCGCTTTAGAGCCTGCGCTCGATCAGCGGTGGAATGTAAATCCAGTTCATTAAAAAGCATGCTTTAGCATACTTTATAGGCATTGCGTGGCAGAGGAGCCGGTCTTCTCTCACACGATCTATAGTAGGGCGTACTACCCTAGTTGACAACTCGGAGGCAAGGCCTCACTATGCCCAGGCATGAATGCATCTGCAGGTAATAGTGCGTCCCCCCGACACAGCATGCACGCGCCCCACTATGCTATTTGCTGCGAGCAGCATACAACTTTGCATGACCATACTGATAGGTAGTCCCAGAAAAGGCAAGTGCAAGACTTTTTCTCGGGAAACAGTGTCCTCAAGGCTAGCTGTTGATCTGAATGCAAAGTTGCATCCTCTGCTGATGCAGAAAGTTCTGGACTCAGGACTCTCGTGTCTCACTGAATCTTACTGCACGAATTAGTCAAGTGGGAACAACGATTTTGGCCGCAGCAGTTTTTCTCGGAGACGCTGCTTTCCAAAACAAAGCGCATAGGTGTTCGGGGCACATGGTTGCGTTCACCCAGCTAAGAATGGCATTTCAAGTTCCGTTTTCCCACAGAGTAACGAGCGCATTAATTGTCCACCAGATGCATCGATAATCCTTACTAAGGTTGTTGCACTATATCTCAAATTCGTTTGCTTGTATTGGAAGTGTATGTTTTCATAAATGTCTCAAGAGCATCCGTGTCGCCACCCTGTATTTACGCGTGTTCTGCAATTCCTTCCCTGTTCCTAAGCTTCATTGACTACTTTGCAGTATGCGAATTTAAATTTATCACCGCAAGGGGACGGGTAATATGCCAGCGAAGAACCAAGTTGTTCAGTCACTCCACAGTGTTGTTTAGGTCATATCCGTAGCTCTTCAACTCCCTTCTTGGTGGATGGCATCAGTTTAAACCGTTTTTTGTATCTACTATCCGAACTTCGGATAAAGCAACACTTTAACAGCAAAATCGCTTTCGACGACGAGGGGCACTGAAGCTTAAGATAACAACTACGGTCCAGTGAATAGCGCAGCCCACAGAAGCCATTGTTCCAGGTGCATGTATTCGAGCACAAACCATTTATACCTGAAAGTGCTTTTGGTACGTGTTCAGATAGGGGAAAAAACGCATCCTGGAAGTGACGAGGCCCCTAGTCCCGTCTGGTGTGCCGTTGTTTTCCCGTATATTCCCTTCGCTCTATGAAAGCTTCTCTATATGCGCGTGCATTGAGACCAGATAAGACTCCACAGAAAGTAGATATAGAGTCGTGTTGTTCTGCTACGCAGCTCACTGGTGCACAACCGTACATTTGCACGAGTGTGCTGGCGCTGGCGCTCGTAGTATATTATACCTAAGGAGGCTTTGGAAAACGCTGTTTACTTGGGGGAAGTTATTTTTTACCTATTAAGGGCATATTATTTAATTGTGCTTGGGGCCGCGGTGCACAGATTCACAAACGATTTAGGAGGCAGTTGTAAGCGGTCGCGCAGAAGCCGAGAGCGGGTTAGGTGTACATGGCGCACTTCACCTCGTAACTGCTGTTGTCTCATCTCCTTCGCCTGCCTCTATTTGTTATTTTATTTGTAGCTGCACTGGGCTAGTAGGTTTTATTGTAGTAGCGCGGAGTTGAATGCAGGCCCTCAGGACAGAAGGTATTGCAGTCACTACAGTAGAGGAGCCTACCTGATAATGAAGCATGCGGAAGCTGAGGTCTAGAAGAACCCTTATTAAGGATTACATCTTCACTGTGCTTTCTGTTTAGGGAAAGTTGGAAGTAGATAGAAGGTCAAAGTGTGTGCTTACCCAAAGTAAACGCGTATAGAACGCGTTTCAAAAATCATATGCAGGATATGCCCCACCTTCCGGTGACTCCTTCGCTGTACACGAACTCTGTATGTACACCTTATTTGTTTATTTTTGTGAGGTTGCCTATATTTCTTTTAGATTATTAGGCCCTTAGGTGGGGTGGGGCCAAATGCCTCGCCCGTGGGAGAAGGGTGCCAGGGTCACCTCCCCATCAGCGTGCTTGATGTGCAGCTGTCGAGTGTACTAGCACATGCCTCAAAAAGCATTATTTCCTTTGGGTGCCTTTGGGGCTTTCTTTCCCTTAGAAAAGTAAAAAGACGGTCTTCACCTTTCTACAGCGAGAGAGGCGGGTGGGCCGGACCTCGCACATAAGCTGTTAGCAGGCCTCAAGTTGGTAATCTGCAGCTGAATTATTTGGAGCTCCTAACCCAGATTGTCAAAGCCTAAGGAGCTCATACCAGCAGCCCTACCCGCAGCTAGAAGCACACCGCTTTGTAAGGACCCCTTCACCAGCCGCCCTCCCGGCAGGCCCTCCGGGGTAGCAGCCTTTTTTACCCCTATTGCGTTTGTCCTGCTTCACTTCGCTCCCGTTCTAAAGGTCAGCCCTTCCGAGAAATGGGCATAATTGTCATCGAACTGAGCAAGTGCACAGGAGCTACTCCTGAAGCCTCAAAACCCAAGGGCCGAACCTGCAGCACAATCTGTTGGACCTTGCACTTCACAAGTCCACAGAAGGGCAATTCCTGGTTACTGTGTGGGCAGTTCTCCCGTATGCCTCTGCTCTAAGCACTACAGGCTGAAGCCGCACTGGGGCCCCTCAAAGCAGGTATTTGCGGTAGAACGGAGAAGTAAGAGAAGGGAAGGCAGAGGGGCCCCTTCACAGCGTAAGAGGGAAATGCAAGCAGACGGCCCCAAGGCAACCACTTGAGGGTGCAACACCTCCTCCTGTCAATCCCATGGTACGGTTGCTGATACATTTGCTGCATTTGCGACAGCAGCAAGCTTCTGGAACGTAGAAACCGCTGGAAATTTAAACCTTGCACTGGGAATCAATACACGATGGGAAACCCTCATCCACAGCAGCAACAACAACTGCAGCCGCAGCAACAGCCCCAGCAGCAGCAACAGCCCCAGCAGCAGCCACAACTGCAGACACAGCGACCGGTAGTGGTTGTACAGCCGCAGGAAGATCCACCGCAACGCCTCCACACCCCTCGAAGCAATTCCATAGGACTCCCTAGAGGAGGTACGCCTTCACAGGTGGAGGCCCCTGAGAGGCTTCCTACAGACCCTCCTGCTCAATGCCAGCTTAATGCTGGAGCGTTGGCCCTCTTCGCCCCTTCTATCCGCACGCCACCACCCCGACGGCACTCCGCCAACTTCAAAGGGGAGTGGAGGGGCCCTCCCCCTCCTGAGTTGTCTCGACACACCCCCTCGACGTCATCGAGGACGAGACACGCAGGGGCTCGCCGTACCAAAGGCCACCCACTAGCTGCTGAAGAGGCCAATCAGCCTGCGGACACAACGACGCAGAATTGCCACCCAACCGCTGGCCATGAGGTTTCTAGGGAACCGCATGTAGAAGCTTCGCACCCGCAGCAGCAGCACCTAGAGCACAACCGACTGCAACTGCAACAGCAGGAGGGACAGCCGGAGGGCCGTCTCCACACAGGCAATACGGGCCCTCCAGGCGAAAGAGAAGCCTCTGAAAATTTGGGTACAGTCGCGCCAGCGATAGTTATCTCACCGCCAGACGGTTTTGCCGGGGATCGAGCCCCACCTCTTTCGGATCTACAGGAGCAAAGCAACTCGCCTGCTGCTGCTGCTGATCAAATCCCCAGCACCACGTTTGGTGGAGCTGCTGCAGCTGCACCGCACCCGTTTGGTGCAATTAGGGACGTTAACGCAGAGCTGCTCCCAAACTCCTTGCCAAAGCCTCCTGAAGAGAAGCGCCAGGGGCAGCAGCACCAGCAGAAGGGTCCGCGCGGTTCGTCTGGGAGGAGCCGCAGGGGCAGGCAGAGACGGGAATGTGGCGCTCGAAGAGAGCTCTCCGGTAGCCAGCTGTCTTCAGGGGACCGTTTCGGGCCGTCCGAATCCATAAGTCAAGCTGCATGCACTAGCCAGGGACCTGGTGAGGATGAATGTTGGGGCGCCTTGTCGTACTGCGGAGTCCCTCGTAAGCCCCTGCATGCAGCACACATACTCGAGCTCTCGCCGCTGCTGCTGGCGAAAGTGCTGCAGCTGCTGCCGGTGGGATCAGCAACAGCATTCGGTTCCACCTGCTGGAGAGCCCGCCGTGTGCTTCTATCTTACTCTTGCATTGTATCTCTTTCGGCACGAAACGTCTCCTCTCTTCTGTCGCTGCCTCCAGCTGCACTCAAGAGGCAGTTGCCGTTCCTGTCGGGTCTTAAAAGTCTCGAGATAGAGCTCACCTCGGCGGTGTCCCCTCCCCTATTTCTGGGAGCTGCAGCAGCAGCCGCAGCTGCGGCTGCCGCTGCTGCTGCAGGAAGTTTGCTGAGACCTACGGATGCAGGGTACGAACAGGTGGGAATCAATAGTAACGTATGGAATGAGCAAGCCCACACTCCTAGAGGGACACGCGGGGAGAGAAGGCCGCAGCAGCAGCGAAGCGCTAGTAGCAGCCGACAGCAACAAGTAGTCCAACAAGAAGGAGGGCCCGAAGGCCAGAGGGACGCAACCGCTGGAAGGCTCTCTGCAGTGCCTTCTCTTTCTCGTCTATCGTGGGCGTATGGTCTTGTACAAGGAAGAGCACTTGATTTCCTGCGCGTACAGCCAGCTTTTTGTGGGGCAGCACCTGCTGCTGGGGAGGCCCAACCCCCTGCAGGTGCACCTCCGTCCCCACCGTCACCCTGGACCACCTACACTGCAGCTAATGCTTCGCCGCTGCTCACCTCGCTGTGTCACCTCAAGTCTCTCTCGGCTAAACTCAAGCTCTCACCCACAGGAAGCCAGGGGGATGCTCAAGCCTCCATAGAGCTACTGCTCCTCCTGCAGATGCTGCTGCACAGAAACGCCCACTCTCTTGCTTCAGTAAAAATCGCAGTCGACCTCTCAGCCTCCTCAGTGCGTCTACCATACATGGACGTAGCGTAAACCAGAGATATAATACAATTAGAGGTTCTTGAGCGTACCCCTCGAGGCCTCAATGCAGAAGTTGGGCTTCTGTCACTTCACGTCCCGCAGTGCCACATCTCTTGAGAGTACAGCGTGCTAGGCAGCGGGGCAACAAGCGCGGCCTCAAGCACCGAGTGATATGCTATAGAACTCACTGCATGAAGTTTATTCGTTTCGGAGTATGGCTATGCAGCCTACGTGGCGCCACGTCCCTCCCTTGCTGCTCCCGCCCTCGATGCCCCTTCTGAAGTCCCTGTACATAGATTTTCCTTTCCAAGTAAGGCCCCAGCTGGGACATGTCGCGGAATCTGCTTTTCTTTTATTGTGGGGAATTCGCAGTACGGGGTATCGCATGCAACTGCATGCATATCCCTGTGCAACAGCAGAAAGGACAACCGCGTTGGGGGGAATAGGCGTTTCCTTGAACCCTAAAGTCACTGCCTTCTCGTGTTCGCTGCAGGTGACATCGAACTTGTCGATTTCCCTCGGATTCTCAACCCTCTCGATCCACTCAGCCCAGAGACTAATGCTTATGAAAACGGGGGTACTTTGGCGGGAGCCCACAAGCACAGAAGGATCGGCATGTCCTTGTTGCCCAAGACAGCTCTCGTCTGGCGACACCGATTGTGAAGCTTCTTCTGCGGCTGGCTGTACTTACCATGCAGCTTCAAGAGACAGTTGTTGCGCACTTCTTGAGGTCGAAGAGACGGTGCTTGAGCGTCTAAAGGACCAACTGGGGGCGCCAGTCCCATCTGCTCAAGCGGCAGCTGTCGCGGGAAGGATTGAGGCTTCAGCAATCAGAAACACTGACGACCCACATTGGGTTCAGCCCCATGTTGTCGCGTACCTTCTGTTAAATGATAGCAACATAATAGCTATACATTCGGACGGGTCTCTTTGCATGATTCGCCGCAAGGAAAAGCCCCCAACAGGCCCCTCACGAATTTTCGGTGGAAGTGAGCAGGCACCACTCTAGCTTGCCAGTTCTTAGCTGCACCCGCCACTCCGGCTGTTTCTTTTTAAGCGCCGTTTTTCTTGTATGTCGTTTACTAGTCTGTTGCTGTCCGCACACTTTTCAAGTGTGTGCCGGAGACAACGCCGGTCTATTCAAATTTCCAGTGACCCATAGCTGTCGCCTAGTCTCCATTTGTACAGTGAAGGTGCCTCAGGAGTGTGTCGAATGCAGCAATGTTCCTTATGTGTCTGCTGTAATAGGCGGGAATACGCTGCCGCTGACAGGTCAGGCGGTCGCTCTCTTAAGGCGCAGGGCCATTCTGTTGAGTGAGCTGTCCGCCGTTGCCGGAAATCCATTTCTGTACAGAATGAATTCGGGCGCTGTACATCAACCGCACGGTGACTCTGGCCCTGACACGTCACTTGCGCAACTCAGCTTCGCATCTGCAGAGCAGCAACAACTGCTGCAGCAGCAGCAGCAGCTGCCGCAAGCTCAGCAGCAGCCGGGCAACCCAGAAACCCTTGTCAGCGCCCCGCCTGCGCGTGGCACAAGGCCTCCACACAACACCAGCGTGCAGCAGCAAAATCAGCAACACGAGAGAGCGACGCAGGAGCTATTAGTCCGCGCTCTGCAGCACCTTCTTGAAGTTGGGGCAGAAAGTCTGCAACTCTTAGACGTGGACGGGGAAGTCCGGCACTTCTCAGTTTTGCATGAACAACTCAACTTCAAATGGTAAGAGCGGGCGAAGAGTGAGCAGTGATGAGAGGATCGAAACTAATTAAGTCGTAGAGCAACTTACCAGTGGTGGGGTAGATCACGTTTTCGTGCTAGCAATAAGGCGCAATGCAGGCAAAAGCCAATGGATGCGTTTCCCTGTATCTACAGTCCTTGCATTTTCCCATATTTTCGCTTGCTTCTGCCTTCAGCCTGCGTCGGCTATCCCTTGGGTGGACCATCACACCAGAGCTGCAGCAGCTACTGTTTTTGTTCAGCAGCAAGAAGCTGCGGTCACTGCAAAAGTTGAACTTCAATGGCCCCGCCCAAATCCATCCGGAAGCCTATATACACATTAAGCACATTGGCAGCCCCATCAGCAGCAACTGCTGCAATGCCTGGGGCGAGCCGTATGCGGCTCCCCTGGACGAAGCGACGCTAAGGCGCAGCGCAGGTCTCAACAACTACGGGTTGGGCCAAATTCATCTCCAGTTGTACGCCCTCCTCAACTGCGGAGCTTGCAGCGTCTCACAAATAGACTATGCACGCCAGCAGTTGCTGCAGCAGCAGTTACAAATGCTCGGCAGCTACAAAAAGAACAGAGGCATCGTGAAGGAGATCAAAAGCCAGAGCGACCCGCTGTGCCTTGAGATGGAGTATGAGGCGCTGAGTACGGCAAAGATCCAGCTGGTTCCGGGTTTAGTATTTGACACTTTTACTGATGTCGCACTTCGGGATTCGCTTGACCCATTCGCATTCCCCTGAAGAGATGAAGAGGCCCCGCTTGTCAAAAGTCCAGATGGATCGGCCTTGCTTTTCTTTTTTGCAATTGCAGGAGTCCCGACAGCAGAAGAGGAGGCTTGCAAAAACCGAAACCAGGTGAAGAAGCAACATCCCTCGCAAGAGTTGCGCAACATTTTAGGGGCAGTTGCTGATCATTTTCCATTTGCATCCACAAGCAGCTGCAAGTTGTAAAGAATTGTTTACATCCAGCTACTATAACACAAAAAATTGCATGCCCAGCAGCAGCATGCCAGCATCCCCGGGGGGAGCTGCCGTGCAGGCGGCGAAACTAGTTTGCTTCACTGTGCTGCACGCGGCTTAAGCACGAACCTCCCCTCCTCTTTCTCAGGACCCAAACGATGTGATCTGTTTAACTCCGGAGACGTCCTCTCAGACAAGCAGCAAGGAACTCCCAGAAACCCAGAAGCAGCCGGTAGATTCTTGCAGCAGCGTCACTGTGGAGTTCAATCGGATGTTGCTTCAGGAGGGAAGAGCGGGGCTCAACAAGCCTGAACCGACAAATGGAAGCTCTTGTCGCCATCGAGTTCAGCAGGTGGGGTTTCTGCATCGTTTAGTGTGAATAGTTTAGTGTTCATGGATTAGGTTTGGGTGAACTTCCACTTGCGTGGTAATGCCTTTCAAGGCTCAGCTTTCAGACCGGATAGTGCAGAGTGCGTTGCTCAATAGAGTTCGTGCCTTCGCTCCTCCTGGAAAGCCCAATGAACGATGTTTCTGTCGGTTGGAGGTGTGACAGCGTGGAGTCGTGATGAATTGTTCAATGAGTGCAGGCAGGTTCTTGGCTGTGGCGCGCTATTCCGTCCTCCCTGCGTGGTCTAGCGGGATCCCGAGGATGCGTTAGCGAGGCGGCACCTTTAGAACCTCAACTAGAGGTTGCGGAAGCGACTCAGAATGAAGGGAAAGTAAACGTGCAACCTTCCCCACAGCGTGGGCAACCGGAAGATAACGCCTCCACTCCTGCTGTTCAGAAATACCCTCCTGATGGCCCACCGCACGACGCTGCGGCGACTGCAACGCGGCAGCAAGACGGCCTTCCTGCACGCAGACGCAGGCCCTCGGCGAGTGCAGAAGGAAACCGACATTCCTCCGACACACAACGAACAGCAGCAATAATTCCATCTGGCGGACCCCGCCCAAAGAGGCGGCGGCTGGTGGAAGCGGCGTTGGGTGGGCAAAGAGGCTCACACGCAACGAAGGTTGAGGCTCTTAGGAGGCATCTTGCTGCGTTTGCTCGAGAGCATCTGCCGCTGCTAGGTGACCTCGTGTGTCCCCATCTGGAGGCTCTTGGTTCCCTTGCTGGGGCCTCTAGGCCAACTCAAGATGAAATGCCGCCCCCTGTAGAATATGTCTCTAAGGAGTTATCCGAACCGCAGTTGAGCCTGAGGCGCGCAGAATTGCAGGTTTTGAAGGGTGTTACATCTTTCTTGCTGGGTGCTGCGGAAGAATTTCTTGGGCCAATGCTGGAGGAGCCTGAGAGCAGCAGAGACACTAGTAAAAATGACAGCTGCAACGACAGCAGCAAGGACAGCAGCAAACTCAACAGCGAGACCCTTGAGCGAGTGTCAATGAGTCCTCCCACCTTACCTGGTCGTTGCCACCATCAGGCCTCCAGAAGCTCCAATGGTGGTTCTGTGGCGGCAGCACAACCACAACCGGCCCACGCATTACAACCCTTACTTCGTGAGCTTCAGCGGCAGCAAGAGGAAGACGATGAGCTGTCTTTGTTACGTCTCCTACAGCATTCTCCTTCCCCCCGCACCAGCTGGTCCCACGGTGTTTTCTTCAAGTATGCATACGTTGACCTTGACTTTGAGTGCCTTGCCACCTTTCGCATCTGCCTTTGTCACCACCCGCTATTCATTTTCTACAAAGAGCATGAGAAAGGTCTCCATGTGCTGCACGTTGACGGTGAGTGGAGTACCGTTTCGGTTCTGCGTTCTCCAAGGATCCTTCGTAGGCGTTTCCAGTCTGCCTTCGCACCTGCAGTTAGCAGTATTTTCTGGCAGTTCCGGAACCTCCAAACCGTTTCTGTTGAAGCTGATTTTGCACGTACTGGTATTCGCATCGCTGTTGATGCTTTGGGCCGGTGCAGGGGTGTTCAATGCTGGAGCGGACAGTGCCCAGGAGAAGACAGGTTAGCATTCCTCCTTCGCTGTAAGATCATTCATGTTCCTTCTCGTTGCCGTGTTGCCGTAGAATTCCCTGCCTCGCTCGGGCTAAATTCGATGTGACTGCAGGTGTGTTGTTGCTAGGTAGCTAAAAGCAGTTCTGCTACCACTGCTGTGCCTCTGCAGAGCTGTGGAGAGAGCGCCTTTCATACAACTACGTGTGCGACCCTGCGATTCCATTCGATCAGCAGCCGCAGCAACTCCAGCAGCAACAGCAGCAACAGCAACAGCAACAACAGCAGCAACAACAGCAACAGCAACATGACCGACGCCCTCAGCCCTCTCAAGAGAGTCAGGATGCAACTGAGGCTCCCGGAGCAAACCAGCAGACTTCATCGCGGAGTTCCCGCAGGGTTGGAAACAATGCCGGCGTCAGAGAGTCATCTACGGAGAGAAATGGAAACCGGTATGATAGATCGGCCCGTATTCAGCTGCCTGCAGGATCGATGGCTGGGTGCAGGGACCCTCTTCTAGCAACACCCCCGCCACGTCGAGAGGGAGACATACGGCTGTGTTCTGCAAAGGCAAGCATTTGCCGTACACTTTTCTTGCCCACACGAGTAGAGGAGGAGACGCCGTCTACATTGCTACCCCATGTGGGACCTCAAATGACTGGTAACTTTACTAACTCCATTCTAGCGCTACATGCTTCTACTGGCACATTTCTAACAAACACCCGCATTTCCACTTGCATCTGTCTTTACTTGCCGTTTCATCCTTTTCAATACAAGGCCTCATCCCTATTCCCTATTCCTTGCCCTGCTTACTCAGCGAAGGCTACACGATCAGTAACATTCTCATTCGTAGCGGAAAAGTAATATCACATCCATCCTTCTCAACCCTGTGACGGAAATTCTGATGCTGCAGGGTACGATCTATTTTGCCTGGAAATGTGGTCAGTCCTATCCCTGTGTCGCGACCAAGTTTGCCCTCCCAGTCTTTCCCAGTACTTAGCTGCCCTTAAACGACTTTGGGCCGAGACACTTACACAGCAACAACGGGATATCTACAATAACATTATAACTCCCAAATACATTGCTCGGCGTCTAAAAGCTCCCGACCTTACATTCGAAGCTCTTCCACCGTGGTGGCAACAGCAGCAGCAAGCGCAAAGCCGCAGGCGGCCAAAGGGTGCAGGCGGTGCCCTGCCTAGTGTAGACGGGCATCCGCCTGCCAGCACTCCAGAAAGCCTTTAAAAGGCCTGGTTCTTCTGCTTCACTTATGCTTGTATCGCATTGACATATCCCGGAGCTCAGTGGCTGTTTATGAATATGCCCTTATATTAGGTGCCTAAAACATCGGACCTGAACCTTTTATTCCCCCTTGTCTCAACTTCGGGTGCCGCATTTGTTGCTGCAGATGCCCCCCAGAACGTGTTCCTAAGCACGTCGCTGACGTTGCATGGCCGTGTAATGGAGCCAACTGTCGTTTTCAAAGAGATAAGGATTAGCAGCGTACTTTGACTCTTCAGCAACTGCCACTTAAGGTAGCATATGCACCTACATCGGCACTGCAAGCGTTAACAAGGTGAAATGGCTTTTACACAAGCGCGTAGAAAATTTTCCTCGCTACAACGATTGTGTATATAACCAGGGGACTAAATGAAAGCTGCGTGAATCGATATCTACTCATTTCGAACGGTGCCAGGAAGGTTCACTCAGTGATCGGAGGTGACGATGCAGTGACCTTGACACTGGTGAATTACGTATCGACTTGTGCCCGTATAAGTCCTGGCTAGTTTCGCCTGTCAGCACTGCATTCATCCGGCAGTATTACATAGATATTTCTGTTTCTGTCGCCGAGTGATGCACAACCCTAGCTATCCAATATTCCAGACACGGAAAGTGCCAGCTTCCCCAAGAGCCCCTTACGGGTTATAGGCGACTGGCTATGAAGGTGCCTTTGTTGTCCTAACAGTGAATCCTCCGCGCTTTAGTGGCATCCTAGCATTACGCTGGGTTGCGCAGGACTCGCTGTAGTGTGTTCCTTCATATTATTCATCTACGCACTCGTTGTCAGCCCACACAAAACTGGAAACACCCCTCACGAAAAGAGGCCGGATGTTTTAATTTTGTCGGAATACTAAGGCGCTATAAGGATTAGTTCCAATGTAAGTGCAGAACCGTGCGCATTCATCATTCCACACCGGGTAAAATATGCACGAACTAATTGCTGCAAAACTCCGCCGTCAGCGTGTTTTGCAGTGCCCTCAAGCACCTCTCCCGTTTAAACAGTGTTTCGCAGGGCCTTCGCCACATTCCCCTCCTTATCCAAGACGTTCCAGACTGGTTTGAACTCAACTACTCTAGAAACTTGCGCGTGCTTCCCAACTGGGGTGTTGGGTTCCGGTACATCAATCGTGAGTTACCTCCTCGCATTCGCTTCTGCGGGTCAAACATGGCTGTAATTTAATTTAGGCTCTCTGCCTCCAGGGCAGCTACAAAGGCGCCAAGGTTCTCTCTACGAGAAGGTAATTGCACCAGTCTTGCTGGTGGTGTCGCAGCGTGCATGCATAGGCTGCTTTCGGGGTCTGCTGTTGCCTGTGCAACAGTGAGGCAAAGGGATCCAGGACACAGAAACAATTCTTCCCCAACAGCATCTTCCATAGGTGAGGGTTTCCCGCGAATCCCCTTATGATCGCCGTGCCCATCCGTGGGCTTACGTGAAATTTCGGCATGCGTTCTTAGCGCCTCACGCGAGCTATTTATCCAGCCAAGTCTAGGGCAAACTTCTTGTTTGCTGCTGACGCTCTTTGCGGTTCCCCCACTATGCGAAGTAACATTGTGGCTTGTTAGAGCCCGTGCTACCAGCATAGGCCTATGTTGTAGGGTTTCTCCTCCACGAGTCCTTTGAGGCCGGACAATAGAAATGGATCCCAGTTGTTTTTGCATGCGAAGGAGCAAGAGGTTTCTCTGTCTACGAAAACTGTCTTCAAAAAGTTGGCTAAAGATTGAGATGCTGGGGTCCCGGTGATACGCCATAGGAATGGCATTGCATCGGTACCTCCCTGGTACTCCGTGAAGGCCTTCCACTAATAGAATATCTCCTGGTTTTTTTCTAGAGGTCTCAGAGTGGATATTGCCTCGCTGACCATTGCTATTGCTTCGAATTGCGGTCCTACGGCTGCGTGATTCAACATGTGAGCCTCTGCTGCCTCTGCTCAAACTTCGACAGCTTGCAAGTGAAGCGCTGCTCAGAGGCATACTGTTGCGCTTGCGGCATGTTGACGCATCAGCTAGCAAATCTGGTGGCTCGGTTCTGCGTCCTCCGGAAGATCCTTCCCGACTACGTGAAGCGTTCTGTTTGGTCTGAATCCTTTGGGCAGGAATGCTACGATTATTGCGCACACTGGGTGTAACAGTCACCTCCACCTGTGAACTTGATCTTGAGTAATCAATAGCCCCGCTTGTAGAAATATTCCTCCCCGGTGATGGAAACGAGTGGTCCAGCCCGATGGAAAGCTTAGGGCACGGTGGTTCGGATGCAGCTCGTGGGAGCATTGGGCAGCCTAGCTCGGGCTGACCCTTTTCCACATATTCAGTGGGACTAGGCTGCCAGCTTTGAGACGGGGCCAGCTGAAGAGGCAACACATTGTTCCCTCCATGCGCTGAGTCTTGTGAGGAGTGGTTCAAAGGGTCATATGCTTTCTGAAAAGATGCAAGGCACCACTGGAGCTTCCTCGCAACGACATCATTTGACTCCCGTGACTGAAAATTTACTTCTCTTTGATGCGGTCGGGCGGGTTCTTCATTCATGGAGGGCCGACCTAGTGGCCTTGCGCTGTCTCTCCTTACCTTTTCACCCAACTTTGCCGCAGGCAGCTGTTGCTGAGAGCCAGGAAGCAACCCATGTGTGGCACCACGGTGACCTTCACTCTTCACAGTACCAACCGACCCTTGCGCTGAATCACCTATGGAGAAAACAGGGTTTTGCGAGTGGGCAAGCAGCTTGTGTGCTCGCTGTTCGCATACACCAACGGCGGCTAGAGCTGCTGCGGTTGCTGCTGCTGCGGCCTGGAGTATGGCGAAAGGTCGTTCTTGACTACAAATTGTTCTTGTCCTTCTGCGGCTGAAGCTAGGGTGGCGTAGGCCAAGACTCTGTTTTCTGAGTGTATAATCGTTCTTGAGGCGGCCGATCGAGAAGTTCATCCGGTTCAGCGTTTGCTTAAACTGCGTTTGCTGAAATTGCAGCGCTTGTTCTAGTTGCTGCTGCTGAATTGCAAGTTGCTTGTTGAGCAGATGTACGCGCTTTCGCTGACTGTGTAGCATCCACTTCAAAGCTTCCTCCTTTAGGTAGAATGAACTGGGGATCTTGGAGCGACGGTAAAACGGTCCATGGTGTTGCACCGGCAGCACCCCCTCCCGCATCAGATGGTTGCAGAACACTGGAACGTGACAAAAGGCATGATCACGCCATGTGCCCGAACAGTAGCACAATGCCCCTCTACACCGGTAGGCGCCGGTAACTGAATGGACACAAGGAGATGCCGCTCTCCTGAGTGTCCCAAGGACGCGCGCAAAAGCACGGCGTGGAGCCCGAGCGCCCGGTGTATGCAGTCTATTGTCATAACTGAAGCCAGGAAGCCCAGATTCATCGACAGCTGAACGGTGATTATCCTTCTGCGTATACTCCTGGCTTCTGACTGGAGTATGCAACGGTGTTGGAAGGGCTGGGCATGACTGAGCAACGGAAGGCAAAGCAGACGGTTCCTGTTGCGAGTCAGCAAAGGGCTGAGGAAATGGGTTCTTCTCGGCGTAGTTGGCTGCGTCTCCCTGTAAATTACTTTTAGTCACAGACTCCTCTGCATCTCCTCTGCAGCAAGGAGTCTGCAAAGCCTGTTCATTTATCTGTAGGCTCCCCCAGTGCAGAATTCTACCATAAGGAGGCTTAGAGTCATTCCCCGTTTTGGCAGCCTTCCCGTCGGTGTATCCACCACAGCCATCCAGATGTGAAATCAACACAGAGCGAGGAGTAGCCCAAATGGAACCTTTAGAGGGCCCTGCAGGTTCTATGGCAGGCTGGCCTGAAGCATGGGTGTTGATGCTGTGAATCATACGCTTTCCGCCCTCTGTAAGTAGCAATGCATGTGGATGCCTAACAATGTGCGGCCCCGGGAAATGTGGCACTGCGTAATCGCCAGAAGGAGCCTCACTAAGGGTGCCCACTTGGCCAAATCGGCCTCCACTGGCCATCGAAAGTCCCGCAGATATCTCATGAGGCCTTACTCTGGATTCTGCGCCCGGTTCGTGTGGAAGTGGAGCTAAAGCCGCAGCATTCCCGAGAAGCGGCGAATCGATAGTCAACCGTGGCGGAATATTCACTAAACTGCCTTGTGTACGCTTGGTATAGGGACTCTGGCTACTGGCGGTAGAGATGGCACCCATCAGCATGTCGTGTCCCGAGCTCAGCTCCCTGCAGAATATTCCTTGAAAAACCTTTGACACACTTGGCTCGTGGTGAGTATTTTCCACTTCAAGGCGCAAAGCAGTCGCATTCGCTTCCGTAATCGTAGAGCCAATGCTCGCAACATTGCCGGCTTCATCTGAGGAGCCGCGATAGCTAAGCACTGGCTCCACTTCAGAGAGGTGGGGTGGCTCTCCCAATGACAGTTTCGGGAGATTACCCGTGGATTCTTTAAGTGGAACTAGGGCCGTATCCCCATTTCGTGCACACCCTGTAGTCCATGACAAAGACCTACTAACACGCTGATGGCAGCTCATCCACGGGCCTCCAATGAACTGCAGTTGCGGGACGCCATCAGACCCGGAACTGATGCAGGAAACAGCCCGTCGGCGGAGTGTATTGTGACTGGGGAGGCTAGCACTGACTTCCTGTATGTGCGCTTTGCAGCCCTTCACATTCTGGGCTGCCTCATCGTTGCGGCACACCTCAAGTTCTTCCAAGGTGGAACAATGGTTTCTTAAGGCTTTTCCAACTAAGGTTTCTGAAGCTACGAAGGTGTTAAAAGAACTGCTTGTGGGGCAATTTTCTAACTGCTGCACTCTTGCATTGCATTCTCCTCCTTTGAGGTACGCCCCAATGTGAATATCGCACTTTTCTCCAGATAAGCCACGTTTAGGGGTAGAAGCAGGCGAAGCGGTGATTGACTCTCCCATGCTGCTCGTTTTGCCGCTGCTGTCTTTTAAGAGTTGGTTGCTTGCGGCCTCTTGTTGAATAGCCGATGTTTCATTATATTTGTCTCGTCTACAGATGGTTTCATGTGGTCTCTTCTGATATATGTGTCGCAGAACCAGTTGCCGTCCTCCATTCTTGCACTTCAGTCGCCTTCTTGTAAATCTGCAACTCGGCCTCTTCTGCAGCTGACTGCTGAGGGACTGGACTTCGTTGTGATGCCTTTTGCAGGCTTCACGACCAACCTTCCTTGTTTGGTGGGTGGGCCTCGGCAACCGTCTCAATGTTTCTATACTGACACCTCCCTTTGCTCTAAACGTCACCATGGCGAGTTGCTTTGCAGAGTGGCCCTGCTCTCTGCTGGTACTCATTTCAACATGACAGACCTGCTTCTGAAATGCGCTGCGGCACCTCTTTGATACTAATAGGGAAGCAGCGTTTTTCTTATCCCTTAGACTGTTCGTCGCGTTGTCATTCTTGACGGTCAAATAATCTTCGGTCCCTTCGTTGCATGTCACATGCTTTTCCTGTCCAACTTGCCGGCAAACATTCTGCAAATATGCAGAGATCCCCAGTGTCCCGTTCTGACTGAAAGAAGAAGAGGAAGGAGGAACAGGGTCACATGGGAAGTGGATTTCCGGGGTGCTTCTAGTGACGAAGTTTTCCTCGAGTTGCTGGGGGGACCGACGAGATATTGAAATCACTCGCCGCTTGGCTACGCGTGATGAATGCAAGTCATCCATCCGTGCAATAGACGTCTGAGGAACGCTCGCGTCCCCAGAAAAGAGTTCACGGCCATCACTCTGAGTTCGTCGGACAGAATGGCAACTGATTGGAGTGCTCGTTTTCCGCCGGCCTGTGGTGGAATGCAAAGGAGTTTACGAGCCGATTAGGAAGGCTTGTAAAAGCGCAGTGGTACGCTCGGAATGCTAGCAACACAAGTGCAGTGCCTCCAGGGGTGTGCTTTAGAGTGCGTTGCCCTGATTTGCAATCTTATGGTCATGCCTATCTTCATCGTGTTTATGGCCCTGGAGCTTCCTAACAGCGGGTAGGCGGATGCCGCCTGCGCTGCTCACCTTCCACGCGGGGCCTCAGGACGGCGTACCTCTGGAGGAATCTACGGACGGTGAGGTATTCTTGTGCTGGTTGCACTGAACAGCCGTAGTCTGTCGTCTAAGGGGGATGTCTCTTGGAATTCTAGAGATGCTCTGATCAGGGATCATCACCGTCTTTGAGCGCAGGATCCGCATGTCTGAACTGGGTGCGGTAGATTGCCCATCATCTTTCGGTTTTAGCATGTCCTGCATACGACTTTCATATCCTGCACGTACATTACCGGCCACGTCCACATTTTTTTGAGCTCCCTCGAGGAGCTCCTCTTGACTTAAGATGGGGCGTAGCTTCTCCGGTACGCCCTCCACATGCTGCGCGATTTCTTTACCAAGACAGTCATTATTGTTTGCTTGCTGAGGTCCATTTAACTCTTTTTCTTTTACTTCTGTTTGGAAGTGCCAAGATTCCAAACCTCCAAGTCGCAAGCCTTCTGTGACCTCATCTGAGCTGAAATGGGTCGACGGCGCAGCACTGTGCGGCAGTGCTAGGTGCAGCTGCTTGCTAGGGCCGCTGGCACTTGATGAACCATCTGCTTCTGCGTGGCAACTGCCATTCAGACAAAGAGGAGTTTTTTTTTGCAACGCAGACTGAGGGGAAAGTTCTTCTGGATGTTCTGGAACAGCAGCGATGAGGTTTCCACAGACAGAAGCAGTAGAAAAAGGATCTGGTAATCCGTTTCCATGCACATGCTGGCTTTGCTGAGAACGACTCTTGAGCTTGGTAGGTAGAGTAAGCCCTACATGAGCATTGCGACTGGTATGCTCAGGTGACGTCCTTGCCCCTGCCGCAGCATCCACCTCCTTCGTGCGTGGCGCATCTTCCATTACTTCCAGTGCCAGTATTTTCTGTCCATTAGAGTTCGGCCCGTTACATGTAGGCAAGTGGGGAGGCTCCAGTGCCTGGCGAAACAGCTCACGCCCATGCACAGCAGAAACCTTCGTCGATCTGGTGAGAACCCCTGAGAGAGAAGAGGCCCTAGTGCATGTTGTGAGTCTTTAGGTGCTTGTCTCATTGGTTTTACACGTATCAGGATGGTAGGGTTAGCTTTCCTGTGCGTGCATCGATCTTAGACGTATTTTTGCTAGTGGAAAACCGCTGGAATTGATTCGAAATTACATTTATCACCTTGGCATCGCCTGCCTTATCATGTTTCAGAAGGGTTGAGCTATACCAAAGAATTATCATTTTGTGCAGAAAAGTCATTCAGCCGCGATTTTGCTGTTTGGGCCTTGGAAGAATAGAACAAGGGAGCGAAACCCAATGGAAAGTGGCTTCCCGCAGGTCTTTCGTCCAGGTCTTGTTGGCAATTTTGGCCGCACCGAGCTGGAAGCCGTCTTGGAGTATTGTGCTGAGTTTGTTGGTAGAGCAGAAACCTTAGTGGCTCTTCTGTTTGAGTATTGTCTACCGAAGCTGCGAAAAGCCTGGGGTGGGACGGGGGGCATGTGCCTCGTGGTGAAACCACCATTTTGCTTGGAGAAACGTCTCTGCTTCGGGCTGCAGAAGTATGTAGAGATAGCTCTGGTATAGGGGACCTCTCGGGTGCCTCTCTAGGTTCGCTGGAGCGTTCAATGACAGAAACTGGGATAACATCAACCGGGGAAACTTCGGCAATACTGTAATGAACTAGTTCGCCTGTGGCGGGAACTCTTGCAGAGGGCAAAGCGACTCTTGGACTGCTGCGGGATTCCTCTAGCTTATTACAGCAACCTGGTGGGCGATCGCCATCATGCATTCTACGCATGGTCCAAAAGTGCTGCATGCAGCAGTAGTTGGCAGAAATCGCCTTTAGCAGCAATGGCTGTGGCAGCCACATCAAGAGAGAGCGCCATCTCCAATGCGGGCAAGCATCATTAGCGGCAACCTCACTAGCCTGGGCAGTACAGGTACCTACGGAGGCATTCATCTTAAGGTGCGCTGTTCACGTTCTTCTACCCAGGTACTCGACTTTGTATTACCTCCGCAGTTCTATCGGGAAAATATCTTTTCCATGCCACTGCTCCTGCGCTGAGCCCCTACATAATAGAGGGTAAGTCAACTTTTCAGTAGCTAAACTCAACAATGGAACATACTCCCGCACCATTAGCACTCGCACTGCCAGCGTATATGTACTTCCTAGAATATTTAGGCTTCGCTGGCTAGAGGTCCTTCCTCGTTACAACAAAACAGATCAAGGCCACAAGCAAAAAAGAAGGCCTGCAGCCCGGTGTCCTTCCTGGCTTCCTGTTCGCTTCAGTGGCTTGGGCTCGCAGTAGCTGCGCACGTGCCCCCGATGGATGGAAAACTGGGGCTGAAAAACATCTACCGCCGGTACTCGCCTACGACCCGTTTTTTGTGCTTCCTAATAATTTATTTAGAAGTCAGGCACCTTGATTATGGGCGAAATGGCCAGGGAACAGAGACGGTGACCCACTGCCCGAACCCCCTAACTCCAGAACGGTCGAAGAGCGGCGCACTACGAGTTGCTCTCGAATCACGACGACCCGCAAAAAAAGTTGACCTCATGGTTTGCGCAAATTAATTTAGTTCTGATTATGAAGAGCTACATCGTGAAAATGTGTCAGGGGCGAGCGAGCCAGCTGTGTGCACAACTGCCGATCGCTCGTGCCGCTGCAACTTAGGTGTGCAGAACGACGTCGATTGAATTTGCTTTTGCAGATGCGCTTCTCACTCCACATCAACTTGGACTTTTCTCCAGAGTAGAGAGGACAGGAGCTGTTGCCATGTCACCTCGAGTGGGGCCTCACACATCGCCTGTAGACATGCACTGTGGGGCCAAAGCGCTTCTTAAAGGTAGCGCCACAGCAGGCTCGGCTTCGAAAGGTTCAGCTGCAGAGCCCCCTGATGTTGAGCAAGCTGTTGAATTGCTGCAGGAGACGACACGGCTAGTATCCAGTCTTGGTAGGTGCTCCTACGTTGGATTAGAGACAGATATCCACACACAGTAACACAGAACAACCACCTGATGAAGACATATCGGCACTTTTGTGATCTTACCAGGCTATACCATTCTTCTGCATCTGAATCAGGTACCTGTTTGGAGGCCAATGCCATTAACGTGGATGAGCCAATCCATATTCCCAAACCACCGAGCGGTGGGGGCACCAGCTACAGTAACCACCATGATGTGAAGTCGACAGCATTACACGAGCTTGAGCAATCTGCGGAAGCAGATTTGCGTGCCATGGAGGAGCGGGTAGCTGAGATTCAAGCTACAGTCAGTAACCTGAAGAACAAAATTTTGTTGAACAGCCAAACAATCGACCGCCTTGTAGGCTACCGCCTACTGAGGTAGAAAGAACAGCGCGGCAAACCTAACATGCAAGCCACCATCGGGTTGGATTTTTCCAACGAAAGAATTGTTGCCCATCGTCTTCTCTCTGTACTTCCTCTCAGAAGCGCCTGTTCACAGGAAAGACTTCAACGGCGAATGATGCCGGGTTGCGTGGACCGTCTCTTTCTCTTGTCGATTTTGTCAGCATCCGCCTCCTTTGTACCCTTCCCGCTTTCTTGATGAACAATGAGAGCACCCCATGGAGTTGCTTCCGTATAGGATTTGCCTTTTGCAGGCAAGGCTGTTTCGATTTTTGATGTCTATCTCTACATTAAAATTATGGTATATTCCATGGGGTCATGAGCGTTCAATCAAACAATTCAGTAGCGGTGTCCTGCAGAGAACACCCGCTTTGTACCGAGTAGCACTTATTTGCATATGCTGGTTTGGAGAAGTGCTATGCATCTCAACCTCTTTGGTCTCACACGGTACTTCAAGGTACGTTGGCAAGTCGTGGGAAACTGAATAATAGTAAACAAGCTCGGTGCCTAATATTCTCGTCCTATGGACACATTTTCAAAGGTAACATTGGTCTGAGGGGAGTAAAAGAGAGATGGCGTAGCAATTGCGGACCAGTTTTTGACAGTGAGCAATAAAAGTTAAGGGCGTAGGCAAGTGCAGCAGTGGAGCATATGGACACTGATTAGGTCCCCGTACAGCCCAGTGGCGGGTCGCTACAGCGCTCTCGCAAAAAGAAGGCGACCCTACAGGTGGACGTGCACAACGACCGGCCATAGAGCAGCTTTCCCTGCTTTTTCTACATGCCGGCGATGGAAGATTCACGTTCGCCATTGGCCCAGGACTGTCAAGGCTTTCGCCACCCGAGGGCAAACGGAAGTGGACCACGAACAAACGTAGCAGGTGCCGGCGCCTAACAATGCTGTTTGTGGATTTTTCTACATTCTGCATGGACCTACTACAATATCAACTGCTCACGAATTTTCTTAAACAATCGAGTCCCTATCCAGCAGCGATGGACAGGCACAACCGTGCAACAAGGGTCCTTTATTTTAGTCGAAGACACTCTGCAACCACAAAGCAATCAAAATACTTCTTATAGTAGTTCCGGAGGAAGCAGCTGAGTTGCACACCATTTTCTAGGTGTCCTGCTCACAGTGACCTATTGCAGCTACGCAGAGGAAGCGGGCTTTCAAGAGCTGCAAAACACCTTCCTGCAAATCCCGTTACCAGGCGAGTTGAGATGCAACTATGTCAAGCCTCTTTGATGCATGCAGCTACCTTGTAGATACTCCGTAATCGCCCACTCATTTACTTCAGTAGACAGCCTGTGTGCTTGTTGAAACAAAGGTGCCAAATTCAGGCAGAGCATGGTGAATCCGTATCCCTCTCCCGCAGGCCCCGCACGCACTCACTGGCGTGGCTAGCACACAAGGAATTGGGCAAGCGAGGGAAGAGCGAGTGCGCGTCAGAGGGGACACCCCGCACAGAAAGGAACGGAATAGGAAATAATGCAATAGAAGACGGGAAAGCGGCATCCGCGTGTGCGTTTTCTGCGTACGCATGAGTTCAGACTCCTTTTACTCCGTGCATCGGAATTTACTCATGAGTGCATTATGGTCGGCTGCCGATGCACAGCATGAAGGCTCACGGGAGGCGAAGAGATCCGCCTAGGGCCTAGCAACACCAAACACTAGGCAGGGTCGCCCGCCCGCCATAGATCAATGGAGCAACATAGACCATAGCAGGAGAACAGTAACCGCAGGATATCGCGCAGGTAGAAAATTTCGTTGCGGCAGATTCACATGACAGAGGCATTATACACGGCCAAGCTTTACCCTGCACTGTGCACGTGCATGCTTGTCGTTGCTGGCGCTGAACCAAGCAAGACGGGTAGATACTGCTGAGGAATTGCGTCATGCGGGCGATCCCCAGAACCCCATTTGGGATTTGGGAGCCTTGCTAGTTGACGATAGTACGATTGCTCCGTGTGAACTCGTTACGTAGCCACACCAGTGGCCCGTGTCGCATTGCCCCTCAGTTGTTCCTTCTCGCAATGGCACTGCTGCCCTTTCAATAAGAGAGTTTCTGAAGACCTAGGGGATTTCTCTTATTTGAGAAGGACTGTATTGCTAGTATGGCGAAATATCCCCTTTAAAAAGAAAAGCACAACTTGGACAAATGCATTGTCCTACACAAGACAACACAAGGCTCTTTCTGGTCCACGGCGAACGGGCATTAGCTGCTCCCTCTTGCCCGCCCCGTAAGGCGTACTCAGTCACCAAAACAAAGTCCCCTGAACAAGCAACTGAAGCCTCTCGTTGCTCAAAACATCTTGGCTAGGATTCTTGTACATTCTTAATGCATTCCCACCCTACTCTAACCTGCGCGTGGAAGCAAATGCAGGCGTAGTGGGCTGGATGCTAAGAATATTAGTCCAACATTGCTCTACAAAACGGTTTGGCAGTGTAGAACAGAAATGCCAAAGGACGTGTCGCCAGCGAATGCATTCTTATACTACAACGGCATGCAGCAGGATCAGTAGGCTTTAACAACTTTGATGCATTTTGTCAAGTGCACAGATGCAAGTACTGAAGGCAGCATGCAGTCCGTGCATTCAGTTTGTCCCCCTGGCTACGGTGGATCATGGCGTGGTCAGCATTAAGCCGTCTCGCCAAAAAAGCAGCAAACACCCTCCGAATCGTGGTCAGCAATGGCTTTTCTTGCAGAAGCATGCAGTTTCCAGATGGTCCCAGTGAATACTGCCTCAAAGGATGTTAAACTGATTGTGAAAATCTAATAAAACACCCGCGCAGATTTGTCCTGAGTGGATAGCCCACGAATCGTGGTTTGTGGGCCTTCGTCGGCATTACTGTAGAGATTGAGGATCCGTGAGGGCATATGTGTCTTCTGGGGGGGCTTCCTGCAAGCCAGCTTGACGCCCTACTAACCTGATTCATGGCTCTGTTCGTATCACAGTCGGCAAGGCAGCAAGGCACGCTATTGTTTACGGAGAAGACGAGAAACGTGTCCTTGCGCAACCGGAATGCACAATTGTCCACTGCGCACTAGACGACGGTATCCAGTGATGCTGAAACGTATAAGTCGCAGAGCCCACAATTTTTCTGATATTGTAGCAGCTCGGCAATTATGCTGTATTGTTTAACTATTGCAATGGTTGAGCTTGAAAAGAGCTACAAACTCGTGAGTATCTACGGAGTAGGAACAGTGCGGTGAAGAAAAAAAGTGGGGATGATTCAGGGCAGGAATATTTTGGGATTAAACTGCGTGACAGATGGAGTAAGATGGAGGCGCGTCAGAAACCATGTCGACGATACCGTTCGTATATCTGACTACGCCGCTTTAGTCTCTCACGCATCTTTTGTCGTCAAATGCCAACAGGCCCGCACAATTGTGTGCGTCCAAGGAGGCTGCTTGGTGGTGTCTCTAGTACTCGGCTTGTACATACTTTGTTCATACGTCTTGAGCAGAGAGACTTCATGGGCAGCAACGCGAACAAATCGAGGGGTGAGGCTGTCCTTGTACGATGCATCACCCAGGGAATTCCGAATGTCTGTGCGATTGTGCAGCGATAGTGTCCATTACTGAGTGGCCTTTTCTTCGCCGAAATGGATTGACTAGTCCTTCAGGGATACAATATCGTAGCAAGGAAATTTTTATGTCGTGAACAACACCTTCCCGTGTAGCTGCTGCAAACTTCGCCAGGTCTGGGGAAGCTGCTGCTGCAAGTTTCGGATGAACATAAGGAGGTACTCCCCGCCGATGGGCATTATCATCCATCCGTGATTTTTGAGCGCGAAGCATCGTTCATTGGGCACTTGCCTCTGTAGCTTGACTACTGCATTGTCGAGTACAGAACGTCTACAGGCGCAAACTGCTTTATGGCAGTAGGTAGGCAACGCACTGGCTTGCCTCTTCCGGGGATAGACTGGGATGCGCCAAAACTGGTTGGCGCTGTTAAATCGTAATTTGAGGGCTATTCCCCTTCCTGCACCTGACAACATGAGAGTTCGGGAGATTCGGAAGCCCTTGCTTTGACTTTGGTTTTTTCAGGGACTTCAAGCCGATGCACATGCGTCGGTCTTTCTTAACACAGGCTATCCCGTTGACGCAGTGCTTGAGGTGTACACATTGACTTTGTTTGCGTTTTCGTCTGCCTGTCTCTCAATTGCGAAAAAAAAATTTAGGGAACGTCTCGTGCCTCTGATCAAACGTTAGGGCGCCTGAGGAGTGAGTATTATTTGGTGCGTTTGCCGTCCTGCCCAAGGCAGGCACCATGTTATCTAATGCATCTGAGAGCTATTTCTTGGACTGTGTGGGCCTCTACTATTCCTTGCCTTTTAGTTGGATAAAAGACACACACACACCAGGCAATTCCTAAATCGCCACGGGAAAATGTATGCGTGTATCCGCCCTATGTGGCAGCGCCAAAAATAAAGCACAGATTTGAATAGTGTTATCGTAGACGCTGCCCAGGTTGCTTGGCGGGGAACAGGGAGCCCGGCTGAGCACCGGCAGTAACTCATCTGCCAGATAAGTGGATTATAACTTAGTGAGCTCTTACGAGATAGAATCTCTATATTGCGGTAAACGAACCACTTTCAGAGTCGAGCTGGCATAGCACGCACCCCCCTGTGCTTCCTGCCATCGGGCACGCCTGGTCGCCCACACTGCGTGAGTAAATAGCCAAGTAAACTTCAGCTCCTCGCGGTGGCACATCAGATGGCATCCCTATCCATTTTGAACAAGAACAAGCAACAACGTTTCCTTGTAAAAACCTTGGCAGAAACCGCTGTAACCTTTCGAGCCATCTGCGCCTCACATGTTGAGAGGGAAGCATGCATTTTTCACAGAGCGCTGTGCTTGTGCTTGTTGCGGCTGCTCCCAAGCTCTTGCATCTCCAGTTCCTTTGTTTTTCCCGTGCGCTAGCCAACGTCGAACAAGTGTGGCCTTCCTTATTGCAAGAGGAGGAGATGTTCCTGTTTCCAAGCATTACCAGCGTTTCCATTAAGGGAGTGGCCGCCTTCTGAGTTTCCGAACGCTTCTAGATTGGTATCGCATTGAGAAATCCAATTCTGACGAGCTTTTCACTTGGTTTGTTCTCAAAGCTGTCTGGCTTCTGATCCAGGCATTCGAAGCAGGCATTTTTCCTCTTATTGACGCCTTCAGCAATGCCAGTTGACCCCACTATTTCTTGCCTGCAATTATGTGTAGGTATCCATGGAGTTGCAAGCTTCTTCTCTCCAGTCCACGCCACTTCTATAAATCATTAGTTTGCCCTGAAGCATGTGTTCGCCGAGTGCTCGCACGTCCCAGTATAGCGCCAGGTCCACATTTTCCACCTGTGAAACTTTATTCGTTCTGGGCCAGCCTTCTAGGGCCCGCATGTGTGGTTTGACCAGTCTGCGTAGAACATGTAGCAACACTGCCATATTCCAAGTGTGCTGGGAAGAGCATACTGTCAGTGCTTATAGCCGGCTAGAATTATTGGGGCTCGCCAGTCCATCGTGGCGCCTCTGTTAACCGAATAGTGAGACTTTTCATAACGCCTTGTCAATACTTTTCGTTCGCTTAAGCTCTCCTGGGGTCCTAGCACCCACCGCAGTGGATGAGCTACAATAATGTGCTCTTCGAAGTGGAAGACCA
Source organism: Eimeria acervulina (assembly GCF_000499425.1). Lineage (NCBI taxonomy): Eukaryota > Apicomplexa > Conoidasida > Eucoccidiorida > Eimeriidae > Eimeria > Eimeria acervulina. The sequence continues at coordinate 5,821 of NW_013549061.1, read as the reverse complement.
TATTATGGTAGCTTCTCCACTTCGACGCGGTCACCCACTGCGCAGCGAGGAGGACCACTTCCATAGTCTGACTGCTGGGGAAAATCTAGAGCCATTGTTTGCATACGACTAGTATTATTTTGCCAGGGCTTCAGGTAAGAAAGGTTACTAGCTATGCCAGGTATGGGTGTAGCTTGCAACCGACACCAGCGTTCGAACGAAGCACAAAATCGTTCCACTGGCAGTCCATCTGGGCGTCCGTCATCCCTGGGTTCTCAAGCAAGGCGCAAGCCGAGTGCATCAAATTATGGATCAAATTGCCTTGGCGGTAAGGCTAGCTATAGTCAAAGAAGCTGGAAATAGGCCCATCCACTGAGTAAGACCAAAAGCCAAGCCGTTAGTATTATGGCGGGGAAGGGCCGGCCTGACCAATCTGCGCTGCAGGAGAGACGAAAAGTTCCGAATTTAGAGCAAACAGGCTTACGCACTCTTTAAAGGGCAAGCGCGCCTGAGCTAACCTGATAATTGTAAAGGAAACTGGATTTATTTTACCCATATGGAGTACCAGTGGAGCGATTTCCTACTTCGCCCGGAACTGCCCTAAGTCTTTCCACACTTTTTTCCTTAGGCCCGTATTGTCACCTAATCAGTGGTGCGCACGAGGCCGCGCATACGTGGGATTAACTGATTGACTGTACAGCTCACAATTGTGTGGCGGTCCTAGGTGGAACGGAAGCCATCACATCGAGCCGCAAACGGCCTTGACGTTGCAGTCCAACCACTGCTGTTCGTAAACCTTTCGAAGAAGCAGAAGACTCTCCCTTCACCATCCGGATTTGTGGGCGCGGAACGACACCGCCCTAAAGCTGATGCGCAACAGGGTCGGCATGTGATGGGTTTCAGCACAGCACTCTACAACACCTAATCCAAAGAGATGCTATCCCAGAGGCAAGCATGAGCAATAGCCTTTCCCTGGGCACATTATTAATGTACCGAGTAATAATATCGTTTCTCGACTGTCAGCAGGGAGTACACATGCACGAGGAAATACGCGCACCGGCTTCACGCAGAATGGGTTTTAAGAATATCAGACGTTGGTCCTCTGGCTTGGGAAAAGCTTCATTCCGATTTGTGTGACGCATTGAGCACAACCATTGTCGCGCTAGTAGCTTTTTTGAGCGCTGGCAACCAGTATCGACCCTGCAGCCTTTCCGAATGCACAATGGCGGTCAATCGAAGCAACCAAGCCGTTTGGGTCTAAGACCATATGTGTAGCAAGACCCAATATATCTTTATCTTCCGATTCACCCTAAATAAAAAATTGAAAGCTTGCGGCCCTTTGCTCAGTTGTTTTGGCGTTGTGGCTCTTCTAAACATTCATCTTTGTGGCGAAGGCATGAAAAGCCTTTTGCATGCACACTGAGACCTGCATTATTTTGCTGTAGCCACGCATTCTAGAAATATACCAATGCACGGTTCTAGAGAGGCAGGAGAGGCCGCCAAAAGAATACAGCTATAACCTTGGATCCTTTTTCAATTAGACGCCCCCGAACAGTGTCTGGGGGGTGTTCTGCTGGGTTTTGCTCTATATCTAACATTCGCATTCACGTCGTTAAAGAAAGTGGCCGTCTTCTAATTTTCCCTTTCGTCCCGCCCCAGTTGGAAATACGCAATGGAGATGCGGATTGAGCATAGGCACACATTGAGCTCAGTCTCTGTAGAAGTGTTTATGTGAGAGGTTGCGAAAAGCACCGCATGGAGCTCTGGCCGACGACGTTTAGAAGTCTTCGTATAAGGCAACCTTTAGCTAGCGGTATCCAACAAAAGTGGCCGTCACCGGTTTGCCACACCGCTTCCGAAGGCCATCGTTCTTGGGTCTACCTCTATTAGTTTCAGGCGACCAGCGGGACTGTTGGGGGACAGCAAAGAAGCGGTGTGCGCCGAATAAGGCCCAGTCGGTTTCGTATATCGCCGCCTGTGATGGCGAGAGAACAAAGCTCATGTTGAATGTAGTGACTTTTCACGTGGCATATTTAATCCAGAAAAAACGCTGAGCACTTCTGAATTGCTTTCCTGCTTACATGTTGTTTCGTGGGTTTGGGCGAGAGTTCTATTACAGTCGTGGGGACAGCGCAAGCGAAGAAGCCAACATGGTTTTCACCAGCGGTTAAAGTGAGAATTCCTTGCGTCGGGCGCCTTTTGCGGCTGCTCGTTTCCTCTTGCTGCCAAGAAAATATTGGCCATTTCTATGTGATAGAATAGAGCTGGTAGAGTAAGCAAGGAGTCATTTGGCCCGTTAGACAGTTATGATGGTTCTTCTCATTGGCTAGGGGCTGGTAGGCAAGACACAGACACGGTGCTACTTGTAGTTCTTGCCTTGACTGAAAAAATGAAGTGCCTGGGAGGACGCGCGAAGGATTTTGCTGTCCCTGTAGGAGCGGTCAGCACTTCCAGTGCTGCAGTTGCTTCAAAGCCCACCGTCCGCTGCCTGGGCAACGGCTACGCTTAGAAAACATGCTCCTCCGCTTTACGTTTGTCATGAGAGAACTTGTTTGGGCTTGGCGGAAATACGTAAAGTGAGGTAGTCTGGCAAGACAGCTTACTGTAGGCAACAAGAGGAGAGCTGCTGACCTGGCCCCACACAAAGAGCCGAGCGAGAGGCTGGTGCTATAGGAGAGACCAGCCTCTTGGCTGCTTTTGACACTGCTCGCACTGTGGAATCAAATGTGGCTGGGGGGCTTGTGAAGCAGCGGAAAACGCTTGCGATACTGTACAGCAGGCAGTCGAAACGGCGGATGCTCCTTGTTCGATAGTTGAGCTCGCAGTGAGGACAGCACGATCTCTGTGGGCGATGCAGACAGCGCCTAGAGAGATGGGATAGCACATCCAGTAGTAGCCCCAGCCGGGAAGCTAGGTGTTCCGTTTAACTGCTGGTTGCTTATTTTTGACCCGCCGGTTAACTGGGTCTGTTTCTTTCTGTAGGCGCCGCCCGTTTGGTGAATTGAAGTGTATGCCATCCTGCATTAGGTGGCAGGGCTTGGTGTTTACTGGGAAACAACTGAGGAATTTGAAACGGTATTGCAGTGAAGAAAACTGAAGGGAGGGTAGAAACCTATGTTGCAATCGGCTGCCCTTGGCGTTGTAGACCCACCAAAAAAACCACACAATTTCCAAGCTACTGGGAGTAGGCTTAGTATGACGTTTGTCAGTTGTTAGTGTGTTGGCTTGAAAGTGGATTACGAAAAAGCTATTATCAGAACTTTTCGTTCTCCCACTCAATATCCGTAATATACGTGGAAAACACTATTATGGTAGTTGGTTCTATTAATTGTTTGAGCAACCAGACTGGGTCCCCAGGTGTGTGTATGGCATCTGGTGCTTTTACGTCCATACAGGGACTCCCCTAGTGGCGCAAAACCCTAGGTGGGCGAAGAGAATGCCTGGGTTCAAGTGTGAATTTATGCGTCACAACCTTGTTGGTGGTAAGATGAAGAGTGCTTGAAGACTGCATGAAGTCTCGTTTGTAATAGAACCCCGTAGAATAACAGAGCCGAATTCGACACGAATTTGTCGCCAGTGGGGTGCGCAAGTTTGTGTCGCCCGCAGAATGTCAGAGATTAAGCCCCCAAAAGGATGGGGCTCTCACGCCATGATCTGTTGGGCAATATTGGGCTAATTGGCGTCTTGAGTTCCCTGGGCTCCTGGTGAGGTAGGCAAGCTTTGGGTTCCCGGAGGAAAAGGGAGGCCGCTGTCTGTTGAATTGACAGTCATCCTCTAGCAGTAGCGTTTGGGCGCGGAAAATCTCTGAATATCAAAGTAACGGGATTGGCTTTCGCGTGCTTTTGCGAAGACATAGAAGAATTGCGAACCGCTGTTGAAGCCGCTAATGAAGAAAAGTGGGCGGTGGTCAAGGTTTAAAATCTTCGATTTCCCGTTTTCAGTAAAGCGCGATGAGCAGTGTTCGTGGAGTTGTTGTGGATCAGGCACAGAGAAAATCTGTGTATAATGCAGTGATGAAGCAATATCGTACTTGCGCCCATGAGCAGGAAAATCTAGAAGCAGATCGAACTCTGCTCCACAGAGTCCCGCAAACCGGCGTGAAAGAAACCCTGGACAGAAGGGATGTGAGTTCTGAGTAGGACACGTTCTGGTGGTGGAACAACAAAAAGGGTGCATCACCAGAGCGTTAGTCTGGGTTTCGCCTTGCTGCCCGCGTTGCTTTCTGGAGCAAGTACAGTTGCATTTGGCTACATCATCAGCGTCCTGATTTTTAATTCTTTGCTCGATGTAGAGAATCTCCTAAGTAAAGTGACAGGCCATCACGACAAAAAGCATGGTCTTTTATTTGCCCGTTTGAGTTGGTTTTGCAAATCATGTAACCTAGCCGAGTGGTAGTGGAAGAGGTGAAGCCCCGACAACGGTGATATGCTGCTCTGGGAATAGAAAAGTTCTGTGGATTCGCCGAAACCAACATAAGAATGACAAGTGCAATTTCCCCAGGAGGGGGGTGGGATAATAGTTTCTTCGCGCATCGCTCAGGCTGCGTATTTGCACTACTTGGTAATCACACAGGAAATGCGCATTCCTTCTCGATGCAAATTGTTTAATTCTGGCGGTGTTTAGAGGAGTCAAGGTTTTTGCCCTTTGGCGGTTTGCAGCCGATGCCAAAAAGCTTTTGTGTACCATGGGGGCTCGCAGTGCTGTTCTGACAAAGCACACCGAAGGCACGGGTGCTGAGTTCATTCCAGAAAATATTGATCTATTGTCAAAACCTGTTTATAGACTGACGTAATGTGAGCGTGATCAAGGCTGCTGCGCAGGGGCCGAAGTTCTTCTCTTGATTAAATAGCAGCACAAGAATAGTATATTCGTGTTATCCCCTGATGCAAGGCTACGGCCAATTGAAAAAGTAACATAGATGCATCGCCTGTATATATCCAATCAACTGATGGAAAAGCTTGTGGCGCATACGAGCTGATTTCAGTAGCACCCTACACTGTGTGGCACAATACGGTATGGCCCGAAAAGTCTCAAAAGCCAATTCGTCAATATTCTGTCTCGAGAAATTCGAATTGTGTTCGGACAACGTTGCGGCGCCGTGCTGTATGAGATATTTCACTGCTTTACCCGCGCACAGGGAGAAAACCTCTCTGTTGTTCGTAAGGTTTTTCCAAATAATTGCGACCCTACTACTACTTCTACTACTAATAGGGAGCCCTCAAAATTCATGGCAATTTTACAATTGCTTTTGTTTCAGAAATTTTTGCTGGCTTGGCGAGTCAAATACATTCGGCGATTAAAGAATGAGGCCTAAAATTCACTACGCCTACACACGACATTCTGCAATTTTGCTTTTCGAATGCCCTATAGTAAGAAACGGCTGATGGTTAAGAACGTTTCTTTGCCAACGCCCTTTTGAGCTTTGGGAAAAAATTTCACCTAACCGACCAGGAGCTTTCCGAATAGTATGGGGGTAGTCATAAAAACGCGCTATTTTTGAATAATTGTCTGTTGTTGGTAAAGCGTTCTTTCCCTTTTGTTGTACCTCGAATATATCGCTACGGACCCATGCACATGAGATTATTAACACAGCTTATTCTACACCTGCGAAGTTTGGCATTTATCTGGCATCGGGCTTATAGCCAAAAAGCTAGAGTAATCCAGCCCGCTGCGCGGCTCAACAAATATTTGTACTAGCGGTATAGACGGGATATGTTTTTTTCTTCTTTCTAGCATGCCTATGATTGTTTAACGGTGATAAAATGGCTTTTCGGGATAATTGTATTCATCAGTATATATTATGTTAGGATAAAAGCGTCTAGTATTTTACGCATTACTGGCA